>NC_040043.1:17824708-17939420 GCF_003713205.1 Coffea eugenioides | reverse complement strand
GTTGTACTCATAATGAAGTTGCCAACAAAAGTATTACTTCTACATGTGTTTCCAAACTAACGCTTACGCACTGGTTTATAAATATTTGATTTTTCCTTTTGAAACCTCATTGAGCTTTAGCTCACCCCCAAAAACATTTTAGCTCTACGCAGGGTTCGAGAAGGATAGTCACTCAAGCACAAGGATTCGGAGTACCATGGATTATCCTTTATCTGGGTTGTGATTGATTTTCTTTGTGGAATGTAACAGTTATTTTGAAAGATTTGTGAACTTTATGGTATGATGTACTTGTGGTTGAAGTGAATGTAAATCTCATGATATTTTGGAAATTATACTTTTGTAAGAATGATTTGAATTCCAAACATAAGGATTGTACTTAAGTTATTAGTATGAAAATTTAGATGAAGTTATTGGTATGTTGGACTGGTGGATATATTATACTCCGTTTGAGCTTTTAAGAACCATCGATTATATTCATGCTTGAGTTTTGCAGTGAGTCCCGGCGAGAGCTGGGCAGGCGGCCCGCCGAACCCTTTGGTTCGCCTTAGGGGGAAGTGGGGTCGTCACAGTATTGGCCAAACAAAAGTATACAAGTTCAAATAGAAACTTAGCCCTCGAGCGAAAATTTGGGCAGCACGCCCTTTGTATTTACCTATTTTTCCAGCCATTTATGGTTTCATTGTTTTCCTCAATCAATCCCAAAGTCACACACAATATCATCTCATTTCAATAGCCATTCCATAGGCTCAAAGTCATATAAGTACAAAAATTCAAGTGAACAATAAGTGCGGAAATGAGCTTTAGTAAAAGACAGATTTGATAGGGTTTTGCGGAAAGGACACATCCGAGGCTACGCTTATCGGATTGGTGTGAAAATTATACCATTTCGAAGCTAAGACGAAGTCCTACAACTTTCATGAAGATCACTTGGTCTAATTTCCAGTGTAACCTAATCAAATTCCCAGTTCACAGAACCAGGTTCCAACTAATCGGCTAAGTAACCATACTACATTTAAATGGTCATATATCAGGCTACCAAAGTCCGTTTAAGGTGTTCTTGGAGGCGTTGGAAAGATAAGACAGAGTAATAAAACTTTCATGTTTTGGTAAATGGCTAAATCAGAACGGATCATAGTGACTAGACACGGTCAACTAGATGAACTGTCTAAAACGGATCACTGGAAACATCCTAGGGCAGCGAGGGTATTTTGGTCTTTTCATAGGTTACATTGCTCCGATTGGGTTGAAATTTTGTAGGCACCTATAAAATATCATTCTATACAACTTTCATGTTTTATTCTAAGCCTAATTCGGCCTCTAACATGATGCAATAAAACCGGACAGAATAGGGCTATAATTTTCCAGAAATCTGGAATTTTGGGATTCAATGGAAACTTTCTTCATTTCTTGCCTCAATCCACCACCACAACCTCCTATATAAGCTTAGATACAACATATATCATCCATATAGCAAGTATAGGCAGAAATCATCAAACCCTAACTTACATATATCACCTTTAAAATCATCACAACAACTTGTATCACTACTAATCTAACCAAAACATGAATTATATAACAACTTAAACCAAAATAAAAGAACCAAAGCCATGGGTAGACCTTATACCTCAACAAATGAAGCTTGCAAGAATAATACTTCACCTCCTCTTGGAATTTTTGTTTCCCCTAGCTTCCCAAGTTCACAACTCACACTTTAATCGGTTTAGAATTTTGTTCCTCACTTGGATGGCTCAACTCAAGATGAAGGAAGTTTTTTCTTGCTCTCTCTTTCTCCTCTCTTTGTCTCGGCCAAGCAGCAGAAAAATGAAGGGAAATTGAAGCCAACAAGATGATAAAAAGGTTGGACTTAGCTTGGTCAAGGAGCCATAGGGGTGCGACACTTGTCACCACCAAAGCCAACAAAAATTTCTTTTTCTTTCCTTGCATTTTTAGCCCTAAATTTCGGTCAAAGACAGCTGGAAATAAGGAGATATTTTGCTCAAATATTAATGAGCTTGTATGGTAAGAAAGTGGTGGTCAAGCGGTGTGTTCAATAGGTAGTGCACGGTTCACGTCGGTTCGCACCGTTTTTCCTTAAATCACACGTACTAGGGTTTTTACTTCCTATTCACTAACTTTTTATCATTTCTTCTAATCACATATTATTTCTCACCCAAAAGTCACTCTTTAGCACCAAATTTGATCCTCGCTCCGTACCGGATAATTACACGACGGATACACGAAAAACCCTATTTCACTTCGAATTGAAATCGGAAAGGAAAACCCTAATTTCCTATGATCATTGGCACTTTTTCTAGGGTGATTAAGTAGCAATATGGTATAGAATAATAATTTCCAAATAATTTTCAAATAACAGGAAATTTTCAAGAAATATGTAAGGAATTTGCAAGTCCTCACATTATTCCTCACATAGCAATTACTTTTCATGTGACCTATTTGGCAACAAAAACTACACATAGTCAATGAGTTACTTGTATGGACAGGTTTAAAAAATCTAACTTGCTTTCTTTTATAAATTATAAATTCATTTGCACTAGAATTCAACTTTTTCTCATGAATGCTAAGATGAGGTTTTGATTCATTCCTTTGAAAACAGTTTTGTTTCTTGTATTGGAGCAACTCATTTAGACAATTCATTTTTCTTTTCAAGCCACTTTGTTCCTTTTTGAACAATTCACAAAGTTTTTTTTTATCAAGTTCAAAGTGTAAAACAGTCTAACTCTTTTTGAGGTAGTCAGTTTCAACTTTCAACTTTTTGTTTTGTTGAAAAAGATTTGCATTATCTTGAAGCAAAAAACTAATTTTTTGTTTTAATTCCTTGTTTCTAGCATAAGATTCTTTCAAGCTATCAAGCAGTCTCTCAATGAAGGATTCAATATCATCGTCCGATTCATCATCATTAACAGGTTGAGAGTTGCAAGTAGTTACCTCATCATCACTAATGGCCATGAAAGCCATTTGAGCATATTCTTTGTGACAGCCCCACCTCACCCTAAGGCGAACCAAAGGGTTCGGCGGACCGCCTGCCCAGCTCTCGCCGGGACTCAGTCGATCACTTCCATCCTCGAGCAAAAACCAGGTCCAACCCATATGAGAAAATATAGCAATGATGCAAAAACTGAAACGAAACTTATATACATTATGATCTCAAAAGGAAGTATAACCATCGAATATACAAAGGTTCCAAATCCACCATACAACCAGCCCGTGCCAAGCACTAGGGCGAGAACCATTACAAGAAAAATCAAAAGCTAGACCCAGCTAGTCTATACAGGCTCTCGTCCTTGCACACCTTCCCCTGTTAAGGAAAACAAAACTAAAGGGATGAGCTGGAAATCTCAGTGAGATTTCGAACACATAGGCAAACAAGAAGTTCAATGCATTCATTACATATAATCGATAATTCAAAATACAAATACAAAAGAAAGCGATAAAGACATTCATTAAAAGGATACGTGCTCACAAGGAGCCATTCGTTCATTCGTTCGTTCATTCATTCTCCTTTCATTCCCTTATGTCTCCAATCATTTAAAAATGCATTTTATATAAGTAAAACCCTCATTCATTCATTCGTTCATTCATCCCCTTCCCTGACCGTTGGCCAGGCTCCACCAGACTTCAAGGTAATACTCGAGTATACCGAAACGTTCACCCAAGTCCCTAATCGCCCGACCGAGTCCGCTTCTGGCTCGAGACGACCGGTAACAAGGGGCAGTGGCCAGTTCAGCCAAAAGGCTTACATTCATGCACAATTAACATTGCAATCGTTCGATCATTGAAAACTTCACAATCATTTAGGCCGAGTGCGATAAAGTACACACTCGCCTAGAAAACTCGTTTTAACAATCATTAAAACGTTTAACATGTTATCAATCATTCATACCAGCCATATAGTCATGAAACATAACAAACAAGGAACACTCACCTAATTATGCAAAATAACGTGCAAAATATTCTTCCAGATATTACCCTCGGTCACCGAGAAAACCTAAGATTTAACGAGAAAGAATATTACAATTCATATAGCAAAACAAGTAAGTGAAATCAAGGAACTCGGCTAATTACGAGTAAAGCGAGTAAAACGGATAAAGGTGACTTTAAAGTGAAAAGAGTCCATTAGGGCCGGTGGACGGAAATAACTAGGGTTGATAAATTAAATACAAAACTAACTCCAAAAAGGTTATTAAGTTTCCGACGGAAAATACTTAACTAGAACAATTTATAACCCAACTCGATAGACTAAGAAATATCGTTTTCGAATTTGTTCGCGTGGTTCAAGATCAACTCATTTTCAAAGAAATATTATAGGCTAAACGTCTTCACTACAAATCATGCGAAAGGAAGACAAAATACGTTAGCTTCCACACTTAAAGCCTCGCTTAAAAATAATTCACTTGTATTCATAGGAAAGGGCGTAAAGAACATTTGGGGTTTCAAACGGAAAAGATATCATGTATTAAAAGGGTAAAACGATCACATTATTTGCCAAGCGAAAAATACGAGTTTAAATAGAAACTCAACCCTCGAACCCTTATTAAAAGACCCGATGGCATTTTCAATGCAATACGTTCAACTTGACACAAAATACATTTCCAAAACCACTTGACCTTACTTACTATACAAGAATATAAACGGACGGCATTTCCCCTTAAATTTTACATTTTCACCCTCCAATCCAAAAACCCATTATTCATAGTCATTAACCAATATCACATATACAATTATCAAGCAATACAACACACTCAATAAGGCTATAAAACCCCTCAATCAAAGATAATTATAAACCAATAAATCAATCCTAGAAAATCCCCAAATTAAACCCTAGAACCGGAAATTCACACTACAAGCGGAAATTTTCCGCAAACAACCGTAAATAACGTATAAAGAGTCCATTTAACACCATAACAATCCATCAATTCAAGTCCAATCCATGACTTTCATATAAAATCAGATAAATCCCAAATAAATTAGAAAATGGTCCAACTTGACCTAAACCCAAGAAATCATCCACAATATAGCATCTTTAACCTTCACAATCCATCAATAAACCATTATTCAAACAAAACAATAATTTCCTTAGCAACTCACCTTGCAACAACTCAAGCAAAGGTAGGAACTTAAGACTTCCCCTTTAAAAGCAACTCCACCAAGAGCTTGTACCCAACTTAGATAAGAAATTAATCGGAGCAATTTGCAAAACAAACGGTTAAATCTCAAGCTTGGAGTAGAAATTTGAAAGAGCTTTTCTTGTTTTCTCTCTATGAAGCTCGGTTGAGCAGGGAACAAAAATGAAGACAAAAGCCACCAAAACCAAGATATTTATGAAGGAAACAGCCGGTCAAAGCTTCTGACTGGCTGTGACACGTCACAATCCGGCCGGATTCATGGCCGGATACAGGGCAGTAGCTACGACCATTTTTTTTCAAAGCTGCACAACAATCCGACCATCAATCCGGCCGGATTCGGCCCTTCAGCCTTTTCGAAAAATTTTCCCTCTTTTCCAAGTTTGATTGACACGCTCAATCGTACTTCTAACACATACACATACATACATATCTCACACATAATTGCACATAACAACAAGGCCTTCTTTTGATTTAAAACGAGTAGGTGACAAATCGTCACTTAAACGGGAAACGAGGAAAAACCAAACACGTAAAAAATATGAAAAGTTTAGGGTTCTCACATTCTTCTTCCTCTTCAACGTCACCATCTGAGTTGCAATCATTTCATGTGATTTGGAAGTTATTGAATTTTGGTCTTCATTCAGCTTTTCCTTCTCTCTTCTTCTTCATTGGGCACTCACTCATGTAGTATCCAAGTTGGCCGCATTCAAAGCATTTGTCAGCTCACTTATTATTGGCCTCTTACTTTCCTTTGTTTCTTGCATTGTTGAACTGATTTGAAAATGAATTGCTAGGTCCTCCTTTTCTGAATCTTCTTTTGTTGAGGATTCTCTTGAAGCTTCTTGTGATGAGAGCAAGATCATTGTCATTAACTTCTACATCTTCTCCATCCAAGGAAGCAAAGTCATCTTCATCTTGAGATGCTTTTCGAGCAATGCCCTTCTTACCTTTGCATCCTCTTCCTCTTGCACCTTAGTCTTAAGTTTCAGCTCATAAGATGTTAGAGAATTAATAAGAGATTCAATAGGTATAGAATTCAAATCTTTAACCTCTTCAATGGCAGTCACCTTACTTTCCCAATCTTTGGACAAGGCATTCAAGATTTTTCTATTTTTTTCTCCTAAGGAGTATTCCTTTTCTAACACCTCTAAATCCTTAATGAGATCATTGAATCTACAATATATTTTATTAATATTTTCATGAGATTCTATCTTAAATGATTCATATTTGGTAACTAAGATAGATTTCTTTTGGTCTCTCACATTCTCACTCCCTTCATGGATTTCTCTCAATTTATCCCAAATCTTTTTAGCAGACCAATACCCTCTGGCCCTAATGGATTCATTTGAATCTAAAGCTCTATACAACACATTCATAGTCTTGGCATTCAAGGTGAGGTGGGTTCTATCATCACCAGTCAATTCATTTCTGCTTTTTGGTCTTGGTCTATGAGTAATTTCATCTATTATAGAGACATCATATGGACCTTTATTAACAATAAACCACAGTTCAATATCAATAGATTGCAAGAAAATAATAATTGTTTCCTTTCAACTCACAGATTGTCATTCAAAAAACAAGGCATTGTTGGTTGTCATTTTACTCCAAAGCCGCTTGAGGTTAATCTCTAGGAAACCTGGCTCTGATACCCATTGTAAGGATTGAAGACAACCTAAGAGGGGGGTGAATTAGGTTATCTAAAAACTAATTAAGTTATGAGACACTTTTTGTTCAATATGAAATTTACCCTCTTTTCTAGGTGACCACTCAATGACACAATTAGTAAGAAAGCAAGATTGCTTGAGAGTAGAAGAGATAAGCAATTAAGATTCACAAGATAGTAAGTAATAAGGAAAGAATAGCAAACCAATTTGAGTACCAAACTCCTCTTGAACTTGATTATCACTTTATAGATCAAGCTTCTTCAAGTTGATGAAATACAACCAATCTTTGTGTACAAAGGAAGGATCACTTCCTCCTTGCCCCAAGCTACACTTGATCAAGTTAGGAAGTTTTACTATCACTTCGGATAATCCTCACAGAGCTATACTATTGAAGTATTTTTCTCACACAAGAAAAGCTGACTCGAAATTCACACAACTAAGAGTACAAATCTTCTTTGTAGAGTATTTTCTCACTAAAACTACTCTTGATCTTTAGTATTCTCAATGTACAGAAGTTCTTTCAAAGTGGTTGATCATGCACTAGTTATATGAGACCAAAAAGTGCCCCCATTAATGCTTATGTGATGGCCCCACCTCCTCCTAGGGCGTACCCTAGGGTTTAGTGAGTCGCCTGCCCAACTCTCACCAGGACTCATTCACGCTTAATTCGAGAAAAGAACTTACAACCATAGAAAAGAAATAAAACATCGATTTCAAACTTAGCATATACACTGATGCTCAAATCCAACTACAAGTCTTATACATGCCCAAATTGTGACGGCCCCACCTCCCCATAGGGCGTACCCTAGGGTTCGACGGGTCGCCTGCCCAACTCTCGCCAGGACTCACTCACTCATAGCTCAAGAAAAATAACGTACATCCATAGAAAATAAATAACACATCCATTTCAATTTAATATATACATTGATGCTCAAATCCAGATACAAAGATTCTACACACCAAAATACTTCAAAGTGTTTAGAATTTGAGTACAATCAACCCTAGTCGAGTGCTAGCGTGAGTACCATTTCAAAACTTCAAAACTAGACTACTATGTACCCGTCTTACGCCTCGCTCGTACCCCCTGTAAGGAAAACAAATGGCGTGGAATGAGCTAAAAGCCCAGTGAGGTTCCAAATAGCAAGTTGACCATTATTTAAAAGTGCAAGTATCACGTAGCAAAGTAATGAACATGAAAAGTTCATAAAAGTGAGCAATAACACTTCAAGTAGCAAGTCTCAAAGTGAGCGAGTGTAAAGTTTTTCTTTTAAAGCGAAACAATAATCTCATCACAATTGCCGTTCAATAGGCTCAAAATCATCCAAGTACAACACAAGTATAATAATCCAATCGGAAATCAAGTTTTGAAGGCAAAAGACTAAATGGTAGATTCGACATCCCTTAGCGTTTTGGTCACAACTGACATTACACTTATCAGATTGGGGTGAATTTTATACCGCTTTGAAGCTAAGACAAAGGGTCACAACTTTCATGAAGACATCTTAACCCAGTTTACAATTGATCTAGGTCGAATTTGCAAATTACAGAACCAAAATGTCCTTGTCAGTATAGTTGTCAGTACTGAATTCAAATGGCAATAACTCAGGCTACACAATTCCGTTTGAGGTGTTTTCAGGTGCGTAGGAAAGCTTAAACCTAGAGTTAAAACTTTCATGTTTTGGCCAAAGGCTGATTTGATACGGATCAAAGTGAAAAATGAAGCCAAACATGTGAAATCTCAAAACTGTCAGCAAAATGAGGCTTTTGGCAATCAGGGGTATTTCGGTTATTTCACATGATACAGTTCTCTGATCGAGTTGAAATTTTACAGTCAGCTATAAAATAAAATTTCCTACAACTTTCATGTTTTAACCTAAGCCTGATTCGGCCTCTAACATACACGAATAAAACTGGTCAGAACAGAGCAGTTTCACTCCTTAAATCTGGAATTTAGTGCATGCAAGGTCTAAACTTCACATTTCTAGCTTAAACCACTACTTCAACTTCCTATACAAGATTATAGACATCATATTCTATCTAAACAAGAAGAAATACCATTGAACAATTCAAAACCCTAACTCACAAATCCACCATAATCATCACAACTATTTAAATAGCTATCATTAGCTAAGAATTTAAGTTGCTATACACACTTAACCAAGATTAAGGGAAAGATAATGGAAAAACAGCCTTCATACCTTCCTAATGATGCTTTCAAGAGAAATCTCAACCTTTCCTTCCAAACTTTTAGTACACCAAGCTTCCCAAGTGCCCAACTAAGAGATTAATCAGTTTAGATTCTTGATTTTCACTCAACTAAGCTAAAAATCAAGATGAAAATTGAATGGTTTCTTCCCTCTTTTCTCTCTCAAACTCACGGTTGGAATGTGTAGAAATGGAGGCTGAAATGAAGCTTTAAGAAGGTTAAGATAATAGGAATTCATTTGGGTCAAAATTGGACAAGTGTCACATTTTGATTGGAAGTCAATTTTTTCTTTTCTCTCTTGTTTTTAGTCCAAAATTTCTGCTGCATTAAGAAGATATTTAGGTTTGATTTTGTTCAATTAATAACAAGGAGATTAAGGTAATAAAGTAGTGTTCAAGTGGTGTACTCACTCGGTAACAAACGGTACACTTCGGTTCACACCGTTTTTCCTTAATTCGCGTATACTAGGGTTTTAACTTATAATTCACTAACTTATTATTATCACTTCTAATCACACACTTAATATCATCTAAAACTCACTCTTTAATCACGAAATTTATACACAGTCTATACCGATTGATTACATTACGAACCTAAATGAAAAACCCTTGATTCTAGGGTGAATTGCAATTCTTAAGGGGGTAAATGAGTAGTAAAGCTATTGTAAGGTAATAAATTCCAAATAAAAGGAAATTTTAAGAAGAATATAAGGAAATTTTCCAGTCGTCACACAAATACATTAAAATGTTCACAATCCAAGTACAATCAACCCCTAGTTGGGTGCTAGCGCGAGAACAATTGTAAAATTCAAAAAAGTAGACCACACTAGTTTGTACAAGTCCGATGCCTCGCTCGTACCCCTGTAAGGGAAACAAATGGCGTGGAATGAGCTAAAAGCCCAGTGAGATTCCAAATAGCAAGTTGACCATTATTTAAAAGTACAAGTATCGATGTAGAAAAATTAGCGAGCATAACAAGTTCATAAAAGTGAGCAATAACACTTCAAGTAGCAAATCTCAAAATGGGCGAGTGTAAAAATTTTTCAAAAGAAACAATAACCCAATGAGTAACGATCATGTCAAAATATAAGGATACGGATGGCTCTCAAGAGCCAAGTTCCTGTTGCTTCACCAGAGCTTGATCAAGTAGCAGTTGACACTCCGTCAACTTTCAAGTAAAGGAACCAGTCCAGTAGAACACCACTTAGCTACAATCTCCGTCCACCAACCAAACCCGCTATTGGGCCCAAAATCCTCAATAAACACTGGTGGTAATACTCGAGTAGACCGATTAGTCGAGGAGATAGCACTCCACTCAACAAAACTAATGACCCAGGGTTCATTAGTGAATCGACCAAGCCCTTGCCGGCTCGACTCGACCAACTAGCCACAGGGTTTTTGGAATTCCAGACACGATACAACTCATACGCATGTATATCAACTCAATTGAAATCATTGAACAAGAATATATCACATTAGGGCAAGTGCGATAAAGTACACTCTTGCCCTATCAATTCACTCATATATTATGTAATTACATTGGTCAAGTATTAAACACAAATGTCAAGTTCAATCAGGTATTTGGAAGCACTCACCAAAGATGTAGTGCCTTTACAGGTCACGGTCAGGTATTACTTCTTGTTGGGAGTCCAAATCTGTGATAAAACATCATTGACGAGCTTTGAAAATCAACTAAGGTTCGAACTTAAACGTTTCATTTAACAAGAATCAAGTAATTGAAACTCATTTAGAGAATATTCGTAAAACTCTTGCTCGCTTTTCAAACTGTAAAACTTTGAAACAATTATACTTTGAAATACCATTTGAGTCGAAGAAATGAGGAAAATGTATTTCTATTAGTAGTAAATTTCATTTTTCTAAGGGTACAAGTTTCGGCCGAATTCTAACTTATATACCTTTATGAAAGAAGACTTGAATATCCTAAACGATTCAAGTGATATTCGTTCTCAAATCCTTACTCAAGTCGCACTTACATCTACCTAGCCTTCGAGTGCAAATTTGGGCAGTACGCCCTTTGTGTTTACCTATTTTCCAGCCATTTATGGCTTCATTATTTTTCTCAATTCAGCCCCAAAATCATACACAAATAATCTAAACACAATAGCCTTTCAATAGGCTCAATGTCATTCAATTACAAAACAATGCTAGAAAATGGACCGGAACTAATGTTTAAGACAATTAACAAAATCATAGGTTTGATGTCTCTTAGCATTTTGGTCACCATCGAAGCTACACTTATCGGATTGGGGTGCACCTTATACCGTTTCGAAGTTAAAACAAAGGGTTACAAATTTCACGAAAACAAGGCTCCGATTGAGTTGAAATTTTACAGGCAACTATATAACATCATTTCCTACAACTTTCATGTTTTGACCTAAGCCTGATTCGGCCTCTAACATGGACGAATTACACTGGTCAGAACAGAGCAGATTCCCCTATCAAAGCTGGAAATTCAACTTTTAAGACTAAAAATCACAATCAAGCCACTAATCATCTCATAAATTCCATATCAAAACCCATTACCAACATTTGAAAGTTAAACAACATATTCAAGGCTTAAAATTATCAAACCCTAGCTGAAATTTCATGAATCACCACCAAAACTACAAAATCTTCCATAAAACCTACTACAAACAAGCATAATCTCATTCAATTCAAGATTAAAGAAATAAAGTAGCGTCTTGCCGAAAGTACCTTCAAACCTCAAGAAAGATGGAAGCTTAGTGCTTTTCCTCCAAAAATCTCTCCACTCAAGTCCTTAATCTTCCCTAGTGAACCACTTTTATGGAGTATTTTGCAAGCTTGTGGATTGAAACTCAAGATTCAAGCATGAAGTTGGGGTTGAAGATGAACTTTTCTCTCCTATTTTTCCTCTCAAACTCACGGCCAAGATGGAGAAAAAAGTGCAGGAATTTTTTGGTCCAAAACAAAGCTAAGAAGATAGGAAAGTTTGTTGGTCAAACTTGGTTGGCCAACACTTGTCAAGCCGCCATTGTTCCTCTTTTTTTTTTCTTTCTTCCTTTTCTTTTGGTAAAAAATGGTGGCTGTTTTATAGGATATTTTAGGGGTGATTAACTGAAATAAAAGCAAGGTGATTAAGGTAATAAATTAGTGTTCAAGTGGTGTACTCACTCGGTGACAAACGGCACATGTCGGTTCACACCGTTTTTCCTTAACTCACACGTACTAGGGTTTTCACTTATAATTCACTAACTTATTATTATTATTTCTAATCACACACTTTTGCTTATCTAAAACTCATTCTTAACCACCAAATTTAGTACACACTCCGTATCGATTACTCACACTACCAAAAGACGTAAAAACCCGTAGAAACCCTAATTTACTCTAACGATGAAAGTAAAAGGGAAATTCTTAATTCTATTCTTTATTCCAACTATTGAGGGAGTAAATAAATAGTAAAAAAATATTATAAAGTAATTTAATCAAAATAAGAGGAAATTTTAAGAAAACATGAGCGAATTTTCCAGTCGTCACACTCTCTCCTCCTTAAAAGAATTTTGACCTCGAAATTCATACATGTATTCATAAATACTTAGGGTATTTTCCTTGTATATCTGTTTCTAGCTCCCAAGTTTCACCTTAGCCAAAATTTAGCTAAAAATGGAAAACTCGAATCGTACGTTCTACTACCTCCGATGGTTCAGGTACTACCTGTTGGTCCAAGACATACACTCTAGCTGGCACCCTTGGCTTAGTCCCTCCTGCATTTGATTGTTCAAGGTTTAGGTGTGACCTACGGGAGCAAGTTGCAAGTTGGTGCTCGGCACTACCATACCATAAATATTTTCCTGCCTTTCGCCAACAATTATCCTCAGTATGATTGGTCTTCCCACAGTACCTACAAGGTACTCGAGGGGCTGAGGTCTGACCTCCTTGCGAGTCACCTCTTGCTTGCCCCCTTCCACCTGGGGCTCCTGTTGGAGTAATTTCCTTAGGTGTCCCCAAAATTTTCTCACCACCATCTGCTCGACCCACCATAGAGGGTGGCATATCTAGATCACCTTGTCCCTGCCGTTGACTTCCACCAGGTGCACCTCTCCTTTTTACATGAAAAACCTTCACTTGTGCCCTAGCAATTTCTATTCTCTAGACTTTCTCCAGAACCTCCGTAAATGTATTAATCTGTGCGAGACCCCGGTTAGTCATTAATTTCGATATTATGTGATATTAAGAGCATTTTGTTCTATTTTGTACTAATTTATTAGAAAACCCTAATTTGGATTATTTATAAAACCCTAGTTTTTGTATTAATCACAAGTTCGAGTTATAGTTAAAAATTAGATATATTAGTGTGTGTTTTGGTACAGGTAAGTATAGGATTCGATTTATTTTTTTTCAAAGGTTAAGTAGGTTTTAAAAGGTTAGAAAACCCTAAACTAGCAAAACCTCTAGTGTTATAATTTATTAGAAGTCCTAAACCCTAATTTTGCCTATGACAAAAAGGTTGTTGTTTAATTGCTTTTTGGTAGGATAAAGTATGATTAAGTATAGGTGATTAATATAGAAGGGTGATTAGTGAAGCAATTAAGTGTGGTTAAGTGTTTTAGATTAGATTAAGTTTGTATCCTATGGAGTTAATTGAAAGCTTTTCATATATTCATGGGCAAGAGTGTAAGAAAGAGAAAGTGATGTTATAGGGGCTAAGGAGCAAAATTCAAACTTTTGTGTGATTGGTTGTAGTAGAAAATATCTCTTATGAGCTTTGACTTATATGTATCATAGGAAATTGTAAGATAACCATAAGGCTTAAAACAAAACAAAAATAAAGAGAAATAGAGAGAGAGAGCCGAGATTGAAGCTTGAAAAGGAGAAACAAATTTCTTCCAAGTTCATTCAAGTTTAGCTATCCATCTTGATCTTGGAGCTTAGAGTAACAATGTGACAGTCCCACCTTCCCCTAAGGCGAACCAAAGGGGTTAGCGGACTGCCTGCCCAACTCTCGCCAGGACTAACGGTTCAGTTTAGAGCGGTCTAATACGTTCCGGAACATACAAACGCGCGTAAACAAGTCAAAATCCCAAAATAAAACAAAATGAAATCGGAGCCGGTCATGAATAGTAACCGACACGTCAAACCCAACCAAGCCTCAATCAAACATTTATATGTTGAAATTATGCATATACAATCCAAAGTGGCATACTAAAGTTATTCAAAAGTGGATACATATACGGTTTGCCAAATCAAAAGAGAAACGGACCCAAAAGTACATTTAGGGTTTCAATCTAGGAGTTATACAAAAGATATGTCCATCTAGCTCAATTCGGCAACCAACTATCAATTGCAGTCCAAAAGTATTTATTTTCCTGTAAGGAAAACAAAAGGAATAGGGTGAGCTTACGCCCAGTGAGATAATACCACTCAAGCAGCAAAGTTCACATAAGCATAAAGCTTTTCATTCCAATTCATCAAAAGTAAGCAAAGGCATACATCAAAAGTGGTGATAAAAGGATACGGGCGGCTCTCAAGAGCCCTTTTCCTCATTTGCATTCTTGATCGAACCTCATTGACTCTCCGTCAATGTTTCAAAGTAACCAACCGTAGACTCCACTTTACTTCCATTCCTTCCACCCAACATACCCCTACCGGGCCCGAACTCCAAACACTTGCAATGTGGTATTACCCGAGTATACCGGAATCGAGAGTCTCTCATACTACAAGATTCCATATAACAGTCCCCAAGGTTCATTAATTGGCACGACCAAGCCCTCGCCGGCTCGATTCAATCAACTACCAATGGGGTTGAGCTCAATGGTAACAATCATAGTCATTGGATACTTGTCCAAACGACACCAAGTCAAGTACTTTCATTTCATGTAACATTCCATGCAACATTCCAATAACATGATAAACAATGATATAATGTGAGAACCCGTAATTTTCCATTTTCTAGGTTTTAGAATCTTTCATGGCTTGTTTTCTGCATTTTCGTGCTTAGGAAAATTTCTAGATATTTTTAAGGAGCAGATATAGTTTTTAGATGATTTTCTAGTATCGAATAGGTTTTGAGAAATTAAGAGCGTATACCGGACGTGGGACCCACTAGTGCGAAAAGTTCGGAAAAATTCGGCCAACTAGGTTAAGTTTTGGATACTGGAATTAATTTACCGGGTGTTAAGAGATAAGTAAAGGTTGCAATTTGGATTGATATGAGAGAGACAAGTTAGGTAGGTATTTAATAAAAGGTGACAAGTGTCACCATGTGATTGCTTCATACCTTAAGACCACTATTCATGGTCTTACCAATTGACTAATTAAATCAAAAAAACAACCAAAAATTCTCCATTTCTTCTCCCTTGTTGGCCGGCCCTCTCTTTCTCTCTTTCTCTCTCTCTTACTCTAAGCACAAGGAAGAAAACTCTTCAAGCTTGCTCCAAATCATCAAAACCAACCATCCAACCTTGATTTTGCTCCATAAAACCACTTAAGGAAGTGTTGGTGAGTTGTTGTGTGAAGTTATTTGGAAAGTTAAGGTGACCAATTGCTCTCTCTCTCTTGTTTTTAAGGTAAGTTGTGAAGAACCACCCTCCTCCCTCAATTGATGCTTAAATCATGCTTAGTGGTAGTATGAGATGAAAGTTTATGGATTATTTCTTGATTTGTGGTTGAAGTGATGAAGTTTTATTATTTTTGGGGATTTTTCTGTTTTAATATAAGCATGATTGTGTGGCTATCTATGATGATTGGAAATGGTATATAATGACTCTAGGAGGTGGAAAAAGTGATTAATTGCAACCAATTTCTGGTTTGGAAGAAATTTCAGAAAATTAGGGTTTTTGTGGGAGCATTCTGCCCGAATTTTTAGCTCCTAGTTAGAGGCCGAATTGGAATTGCCTTAAAACATGAAAGTTGTATGGAATGACATTTTAGAGGTGCCTACAAAATTTGAGGTCAATCGGAGTAGTGTATAATAAGAAAAGTCGAAATTACTATTGCTGTTCTGGTTTTACCCGAATGTAAGAATTGCGCCTATAATTGGTTGTTTTGGCCGGAATTTCTTCCGAATTGGTTGTTGAAGCTTTCTGATGAAATGTATCCCTGATTCTTAGCTTTCATCAGGCTTTGGAATTTCTGGATTTGGACTTGGAGAGCCTGGGTTATGATGTTTCCGCTAGAATGCGTTTTGGTGAATCTGTTTTACGTTTTTGATGTAGTATCTTGCATTTTTGACCTTTTTGCACTCAAAACTGGGTTGAGTGACCTTCTGTGATGTTGTAGCCCTGTTTTTTAGATTCGAATTGGTGTGTCGTACACCTTCATCCGATAATCGTAGTGAAATTGGTGCCATTACCGTAAAACGAGGTCAAAAACTATTTTTTTCAGGGCCAAAGCTAATTGCATTTCTGAAATTTCTGGTTTCCTCTAATGTTTGTATATGCTTATGGAACCCTATTGGGGTCATGTTTGGCCTTGATTTATGACTCGTTATCGAGTCTCATTGTACTTGTTTGCATGTTTTAGGGCGTGACGGTGGTGCACAACGTTCTTTTGACGGAAGTGCATGAAACCACATTTGCGAGCTTGGTGAGTGTACTACTCACTTGTGTGTTAATATATGGCGTTGATACTTGAACTTGGTGCTTTGAATGTTAATTGCTTGAAGTGAAAGTGTACTTTATCACTCTCACTGTGTGCCTTATATCCTTGTTATCATGTGATTGGAATGTTACACGAAGTGTTACTTGAAATGAAAATACATGACTTGGTGTCGTTTGGACGAGTATCCAACGACTACAATTGTTATCAATGAGCTCAACCCCATTGGTAGTTGATTGAATCGAGCCGGCGAGGGCTTGGTCGTGCCAATTGATGTGCCTTGGGGAAGTGTTATGGAATCTTGTAGTATGAGAGACTCTCGATTCCGGTTTACTCGAGTAATACCAAAGTGCAAGTGTTTGGATTTCGGGCCCGGTAGGGGGATGTTAGGTGGACGGAGTGGAAGTAAAGTGGAGTCAACGGTTGGTTACTTTTGAACATTGACGGAGAGTCAATGACGTCCGATCAAGAAATGCAAACGAGGAAAGGGCTCTTGAGAGCCATCTGTATCCTTTTATCACCATATTTGACGTGTGCCTTTGCTTAATTTTACTATATTGAATGAAAGCTTGATGCTTATATGCACTTGGTTGCGTAAGTGATAGTATCTCACTGGGCAATTAGCTCACACCGTTCCTTTTGTTTTCCTTACAGGAATATGACCCTTTTTGGAATGAATCTTGATAGATGGTTGCCGAATGAACTAGATGTATATCTCTTTTGTATTGTATATGAAGTGAAACCCTAAATGTATCTTTAGGGCCGTTTTCACTTTCAATTTGGCAAACCGTGTATATATTAATTTTTGAAAACTTTTGTATGTCACTTTGGATTGTAATTGCTAAAGTTCAAGATGTGAATGTTTGTTTGATATTTGGTTGCGTTCTGACGGGTCGGTTACTATTCATGGCCGACTCCGAATTTCATTTTTTTTATTTTGGGTTATTTTGCTCTTTTGCCTTGTTTATGCGCGTTATAAGTTCCGGAACGCAATAGATCGCTCTAAACTGCACCGTTAGTCCTGGCGAGAGCTGGGCAGGCAGTCCGCTAACCCCTTTGGTTCGCCTTAAGGGAAGGTGGGGCTGTCACAGGTGGTATCAGAGCCTAGGTTTGAATTAGCCTGGGTGTTAGAGGAATGCTTGATTTGAGGGTTTATTGTTTATGGCCTTTAAGATTATTTATGGTTAATTGCTTTTGGTGTAGGATGGACGGATCTAGTGGACCGAGTGGTGACCCTGCAGGCGAGCGACCTCGTGTAGCGCTCCCAGTGATCCCGTACCAGATACGGCCAGGAGGGGCCGTCGTGCGCTGGAGCCCGTCTAACCGTCTCCGACAGTGTGAGTGTAAACATAAGTATGCCTATCCTAACGCTCTGGTGTTTGCTCTGGACAAGGAGCGTAAGGAGTTGGCCGGAGAGAATGCTCGACTGGAGGCCGAAGTGACCCAACTTAGGGCGGCGAATGAGAGACAGGCCGAGCGCGTTGAGGGCCTGAAGTACGACGTACTTGATGCAGAGGATAGGGTAGATGACCTCTGCGCTCAGCTGAAGGAGATCCAAGAGTGCGAGAATAAGCGAGCTCGCAAGGTGAAGGTTCGAGCTTCATCGATCCTGAATCTTTGCGCTGACGTGGTTGAGGGCGTGAGCGACGAGGACTCATGCGCGGGTCCTGAGGCTGGGGTTGGATCCACTCCGTCGGGTGGGTCTCATAGCTCGTCGTCGGTCTAGGTTATGACTCCTAGAGTTGTTTGGAGAGTTTTGGTTTTGTATATAGGGCGGATAGAGAGAAGGGCCTTAGCTAATCATTTTGTACGGCTAGATTAGCTACGTGTATATTTCTTTTGATGAGGCCATTTGTGACGCCCCGAAAAAAAAAATGAGTTTGAGAACCCGGAAAATAAAATGTAGTGAACGACTGAGTCCCGGCGAGAGCTGGGCAGGCGGCCCGTCGAACCCTCTGGTTCGCCTTAGGGGGAGGTGGGGCCGTCACACCATTCCCTTGGGGATTGTCCATGCTTGTACTTGACTTGATTGATTGTATATATATGTGTGTTGTTTGCCTTGTTTGGACTGTATATCTTTATTTGGAAAAGCTTTGGGTTTTACTTACATGCATTGTTTTATATTAGTTTAGTACCATTGCCTAGACCAAGTAAAGTTATGGAAGGAACACGTAGTGGCCGGGGACGTGGGCGCGGAAATAGACAACCCACACCGGATAGGGGTACTGGGGAAACCTCTACTGGACCTAACCCTGACCCCAATGTACAAATCGCTGCCGCTATGCAGCAAATGACAAACTTGCTGGCACAAGTGGTGCAACAACAAGGCCAGAATCCAAACCCTAATCCTGGAAACCCTGGAAACCCTGGCAATCATGTTGAGATCGAAGACAGAGCTCTCGAACGCTTTCAAAAGTGTGCTACACCCAAGTTTATTGGGGGACCTGATCCGGATGTTGCCGAACGATGGCTCGAGAAAATGGTTGATATTTTTGCGGCTTTGCATTACACCGATGAACGGCAGGTGACTTTTGCCATATTCCAGTTAGAAGAGGCGGCCCGTTCCTGGTGGAACGTGATACGCCAAAAATGGGAACGGGAGCAAACGCCCAGGACTTGGGTGAATTTTATCAGGGAATTCAATGCAAAATTCTTCCCTCCTCTAGTTCAGGAGAGGAAGGAAGACGAGTTCATCCGTGTGACGGCCCCACGTCCCCCTAAGGCGAACCAAAGGGTTCGGCGGGCCGCCTGCCCAGCTCTCGCCGGGACTCAAAATTTCAAAACAATAAAATTATCTAAACCCATAAGCATACTATTCTCAATATATCTAACGCCAAAAGAGTTCTATTTACATCTTCAAAAGTATCGAGTCAAACCACTCTAATACATCAAAATAACAACCAGCAGAAGGTAGACCCTATGGAGGGTTCTTATACAAACCACCAACACAAAACAAACATCCCAACTGTCCGACTGTTACTATCAAACCTAACTATACTAGTGTATGTGTCAAAAGTCCCCGCGTCGGCCCCTGCTAAGGAAAACAAAAGGAAAGGGGTAAGCTATATGCTTAGTAAGTAAATAGGGGCAAAAGCGTAAATTCCACGTAACAACAGTTACATAGTAAGAGTAAAGCAAAAGCAGAAAAGTAACATCACATAATAAGGATACAGGTGGCTCCAAAGCCAGATCGTTTGCCATGTGTGACCTCCTGCCGACACTCCGTCGACCTCAACTAATGGTCCGTAGAACTTCACTTGTACTCCCACCGTACACCTTATCACCCTCTCTGGCCAGGAACCTCACAAACTTGCTCGAGCGAACGAAATTGATCTTGGTTCACAAGCTCGGGTCACAAACTTGGTCCACATAATTGGTGAACCGGATTCACAAACTTGGTGACCTCAAACCAGGTTGGACTGACTTCGACCAAGCCCTGACCGGCTCGAATAGTCCATCTAGGTCGGAAGATCAACCTCAAACTCACAAACTTCACAAAATTATTCAAAAGTCACCCCGAGCCACAAGCTCAGGGGGTTTAGTTTCAAAATGATTCGTATACATATGCCATATGCAAATGTGTGCGTAAATTAGGGTTTAGGTCGAGTGCGATAAAGTACACACTCGCCTAGGTACCCTTTTCATACATATCGAAACACATAAGCAACTAACACATAAGAGCGGCCTGAATACTTACACAACGAACAAAAGAGCAAAAGTACGAAATTCGTGCCGCGAGGAGTAGCTAGTAGGCCCCACCGGCTCCATCTAGCTCACCAACGTCTGAAATTGAAGATTGTGTCACAATATATCACAAACGGCTACTAACATACTTAAAACAAGCAAAACGGCAAAATCGGCACATGCAAGTGCGGAAACGGCAAAACGGGTGCACGCGCCCGCGCGGAACGGCAAACGGAAATGGTCAAATCTGCCTTCTCAAACCGTTTTGATCAAAAGTTAGCCTAGGAATGTCGGATCAAGGTACATGAGGTACCATTGTGAAGCTAAGAGAAAGGCTCCTATTTTCATGAAGACACCTAAGTCCGGATCTGAACAGAAATAGGTCGAAAGTATGGAAAATCGTTCAAGAAATTCGCACTTTAGAGTGACGAACAGGGTATGTTGGCTGGACCATAACTCCCAGCTCACAAATCGAAATCAGGAAATTCCAAAGGCATTTGAAATCTGAGACATAAGGTTAAAACTTTGATGTTTTGGTCAAGACCTGAATCCATTCAGAACAGAATGAAAATTGAGTGCCAAAGTACCCGTCAGAACTGTCCAGATCAAAGGCAGTTCTGACGATCAATCTTGTTTTGGTCATAACGGAAGCTACGGAACTCAGAATTCGACGCACTTTATACCGTTTCGAAGCTAAAACCAAGATCTACATTTCTTATGAAGGAGTCGACACCCAGATCGTACAGGATCAAAACCAAAAAATGCACGGTCAGAGGCTGAAATTCAAAACGTACACAATTTCAGGGTACAAAACAGGTGCGAGTGTTTTGGTTATAACTCGAGCTACACAGATCCGTTTGACCGGAAATTTTGCAGATATATTCAGGACATAAGAGGATACAATATTGAAGAAGCCCACTCAGTCCAGTTTCGAGGGTAACTAGGTCAAACATGCAAGAAACTACACCAGAACCGGAAAAACAGATTCACAAAATGCATTCTAGCGGAAACATCATAAATCAGGCTATCCAAGTCCAAATCTAGAAATTCCAAAAGCAGATGAAAGCTAAGAAACAGGGTTACATTTCATCAGAAGACCTCAACAACCAATTCGGAAGCAATACTGACTAAAACAACCAATTACAGGCGCAATTCTTACATTCGGGTAAAACCAGAACAGTAATAGTAATTTCGACTTTTCTCATTCCACACTACTCCGATTGACCTGAAATTTTGTAGGCATCTTTAAAATGTCATTACCTACAACTTTCATGTTTTGAGATAAGGCCAATTCGGCCTCTATCTAGGACCTAAAAATTCGGACAGAATGCTCCCTTAAGAACCCTAGGTTTTTCAATTTTCTTCCAAAACAGAAATTGGTTGCAATTGATCACTTTTCCCACCTCCTAGAGTCAATATAGACCATTTCCAATCATCATAGATTGCCACACAATCATGCTTATATTAAAACAGAAAAATCCCCAAAAATAATAAAACTTCATCATTTCAACCACAAATCAAGAAATAACCCATAAATTTGCATCTCATACAACCACTAAGCATGATTTAAGCATCAATTAAAGGAGGAGGGTGGTTCTTCACAACTTACCTTTAAAACAAGAGAGAGAGAGCTATTGGTCACCTTAGCTTTTCAAACAACTTCACCAATCACTTTAAAATCACCAAGTGGAGGAGTTTTGTGGAGCAAAACCAAAATTAAACGGTAGGAGTGGAAGATTGAGCAAGTTTGGATCAAATTTTGGAAGAGCTTTTCTTTTCTTTTCTCTCTAATGAGGGCCGGCTATGAGCTTGATATTTGTGGGAATTTTTGGGTCAATTTTTTGAGTTATTTTGGTAAAATGGTAAAAGCATGAATAGTAAGTCAAAAGTAGAATTTAATCTCTAAGTGACACATGTCACTTGCATTAATGGTTTGCCTAACTTTTGTCTCTCTCACACCTATCCACTTGGCAACCTCTAAATATCTCATAACACCCGGTAATTTAATTCCAGTATTCAAAACTTAACCTAGTTGGCCGAATTTTTCCGAACTTTTCGCACTAGTGGGTCCCACATCCAGTATACGCTCTTCATTTCTCAAAACCTATTCGATACTAGAAAAATCATCTAAAAACTATATCTGCTCCTTAACAATATCTAGAATTTTTTCCTAATCACGAAAATGCAGAAAACAAGCCATGAAAAATGCGAAAACCTAGAAAATGCAAATTATGGGTTCTCACAATCCGACTCCGTCAAGGAACTCAATCGGTGGCGGAATACGAGAGCCAGTTCACCCGTTTGTCCAAATTTGCGCCTGAGCTGATCATGACAGAGCAACGGCGAATCAGGCGTTTCATCCAGGGCTTGAACGTCGAAATCCAAAAGGACCTCGCAGTGGCTCAAATCAATGCTTTTAGCGAGGTCGTAGAAAAGGTCCAAAGGGTAGAGAGTGCTCGATTGCAAGTCCGGAACTTCTAGGCTAAGAAGCGAGGCTTCCTTGGAAGCAGCTCCGGACAAGGGGACAAAGGAACTCCCTCCAAGTTTGGACGCGGAGCTGGAGGTGGGCGACAGTCAGGTTCCGGCAGAAGGGCTCAGTCTAGGGGCGGCCCAGCCGGGAGAGGCCAAGTTGGAAACTTCCAGAAGGGCTCAGGTTCGGCGTCTCGTGGACCTTGCGGGTACTGCGGAAAGCCGAATCACTCTGAAGACAATTGCTGGA
The DNA here is from genome assembly GCF_003713205.1 of Coffea eugenioides. Lineage (NCBI taxonomy): Eukaryota > Viridiplantae > Streptophyta > Magnoliopsida > Gentianales > Rubiaceae > Coffea > Coffea eugenioides. Next base: position 17,916,426 of record NC_040043.1, on the reverse strand, counting down.
AGAAGGGAGTTAAATGTCTGCGTTGCGGAAGCGCAGACCACCAGCTTGCTACCTGCCCACTCATAACGCAAGACGGAAGGGGAACTCAAACCACGCCAAAGACCAATTCGGGACAGAATAAGGGGACTGAGGCGAAACCTAAGGTTCCAGCTCGAGTCTATTCCTTAGAACCTCGACAGGTCCCAGATTCCTCAGAGGTCGTAGAAGGTACGATCCCTATTTTCCACCGTTTTGCCAAAGTTTTAATTGATCCTGGTGTCACCCATTCCTTTGTTAACCCTGATTTCATGTGTGGCATCGATATAAAACCTGCTAGTTTACCATACGATCTAGAAGTTAGTACACCTACGGGGAATCAACGATTGGTCACTAGTATGGTTTATAGGAATTGTGAAGTGTGGGTAGGAGAAAGGAAATTGCTAGGGGACTTGATAAGTTTGGTCCTTAAGGGGTATGATGTGATATTGGGTATGGACTGGCTAGCCAAGTATAATGCCCAACTGGACTGTAAAACGAAAGTGGTAGAGTTCCGCATCCCTGGTGAGGCGACCTTAAGGTTGGATATAAGGGGTAGGTTAGCCTCATCCGCTTTGATTTCGGGCATTCAGGCTAGGAATTGCTAAGTCGAGGGGCGCAAGGATTTTCGGCCTTTTTCATTAACACCTCCACGGATAAGTTGAAAGTGGAGGATGTGCCCATAGTGAAGGAATTTCCGGACGTGTTTCCTGATGAATTAGTAGCCTTACCTCCGGAAAGAGAAATTGAATTCAAAATAGACCTGCTACCGGGATCCTCACCTATCTCAAAAACACCATACCGAATGGCTCCTTGTGAGAACCTTGAATTTTGCAGAAATACCAATGCATACTTCAATTTCACTTTTATTTAGCATTCGTATTCTTTAAATCTTTTCTAGCATTACTTTCACTCGCTTTTATATACTAGTGCATATTTCATTCGAAGTTCTTATTCCAATCTACCACACTATTTCATTTGTTTTAAACAAGTAAATAAAAATAATTTTCGTGTGCAAAATAATACAACGGTGCTAACTATTAAAGCACTTAGCGTTACTACACTAAGTTAATAATTCTTGAGTTATATTAAGTTTACTCCTTGAAAATAATTCCTTAAATTTTGTTATATAGCTAACTCTAATTTCGAATAAGGTTAAGTGTAGCTAGATATCTCAATACTTTTTTTTTTATGCAACCGATAAATTCTAGATAAAAACAATACAAGTACTCTAACCATATTTAGGACATAAAATTTCGTTAACCAAAGCCTTGCAAGATTAGCGAATCATTAGGCGTTCAAATCACATTTGGGGACAATTCTTGGAGCTAAGTTAGAACCAAGGACTTAAGTGGATAATAGGAGTAGAATTGAAAAGACTAAAATACCCCTCACAACTACACAATTACCCCACGGCCACAACCATTCCAGGCAGCCAAACAACTCCCCGGACACCATGATCACAAGCCGCTCCATTCGGCCAATCGCAGCTTCACCACTGCAGCACACCATCTCTGCCGACACTCAACCATCCTCAAAACCGCAGCACCACTTCACAATACCATTCCATAACCTCTGCACACTCCCTACATCAGATAACACTTCCCCATTACATTGTTATCATCGACCGAGAGTGAGGAGGGAAGCTGAGAGTGCGGTTCCATTTCTGGTTCTGTCCGCAAACATTGAAGCTAGAGTGAAGGCAGAGAGAAACCGTGAGCAAGATCCACCCATTCTGCACCTCCATTTCACCCAATTTCACGACTGTGTCACCACCAGCTCCACCGAAAACCACAACCTCAATCACTGCCGCGTGCGTGAGAGCTGAGAGGAAGAAAAATTTTCCAGATTTTCGTGTGAAAGATTAGCTTGCTGTGAGGTAAAATTTCTGGATCATTTTAGGACTAATCAGAGGTAGTTTGAGCTATCTTGAAGCATGCATGTACTGTGGTACCATCGGATGATGAATTCAAGCTATTAGAAAAATTTCTATTTCGGTTAAATATCCCTGCCGAGTAGCTGAGATGGAAATGCAACTTTAATGTGTTTTCCGGAAGTGATTTGAGCATGCAATGGTGATTAACTAACTGAATCTTGGATGATTATTATGATTAAGACCATGCATGTCAACCTATGTATCCGGATGATGAAGTTGAAGAATGAATGAGAAATCTGTTTTGATGTAAATGTTTCTGCCGAGGAAATGATTTGGAAAGGTAGCTGTAATTCTGTTTTCATGTGATAACCTGAGCACTCAAGTGTAGTTAGCTGAGTGAAACTTAATGATTAAGATGCTTAGGACTCTGCATGTTAATTCTATGAAGATGATTGATGAATTAAGGAACTTAGGAAAATTCTGTTTTAAGGAAAATGATTCTGCCGAGAATAATTAAGAAATGATTTGCTTAAATTACTTAATTATGTCAAGCTGTGGTTATAATCCTAACTATCCAAGTGAAGAGATAATGTTTAAGAGCCTGCATGTTGAGTTACACGATTGGACAATGAAACTAGGAACTTGGAAAAATTCTGGTTTTGTGAATTGGAATTCTTATGAGCTGAAAACTTTCGAGACCTTGAATCTGAATTGTTATTTGCAATCTGTCATAAGATGATGATTAGAGTGAATATATGCAATTAACTAGTTAACAACATGTTAATTGAAGTTCGCATGAGGTCTAGTAGCTCGGCTAACCAAGAGAATAAAATGAAAACAGAAAAACTGATTCATGAATGATCATCCGAGACTAGCTGATATAATTTCTGGATTTGTGTTAGATGAGTATAATTGTAGCTTGAACCTGGATTTGATTTGGAAACCTTTACTAGCTAGCTACGTGTTTACATGTCCTAATAGAGTACCAAAAATTCTGTTTTAACCAAAGAAAATTCTGTTTTAGAACCATTGTTATTGCTGGAAATTTTCCTTGTGATCGCCAAAGTTTGAGTTAAAAATTCCAGCTTGATTGTGAAACTTTCTTTGAATTTATAATGGTTGAAATTGTCTAGAAAATGTGGTGCTAAAATTCTACTAGAGTCATATGGATGGTTAGACTAAAAGCCTTGTGGTTTTAAAAAGAGAAAAAGGAGCTTTTCCACATGTGATCAAGAGCTTCCAGATTTTCGGAACTTCTGACCAGTCTAGGCAAAATGCATATATCTTGGTGTAGGAAAATCCGATTGAAGTGCCGTCAGTGGCATATGAAAATAGACTCATGGGTCTTCGTTCTGTAGAAATTTTATATTTTTCCGCCATGTATACTGCTATTCGTGACTCCTCAAAATAGACTGCCTGGTATGAATGTCTGATTTCCTTGTGAAACTAAAGTTGGATTTGGATTGAGATTTTAGCTTACTTGTGGATTAAATTCTTGGCTAAATTGTGGTTGGGAGTGATTGATGTTGTCCAGGGCTAATGATTGATGAAGCCCTTGGCCATTGAAATGATTTTATAAAGTATTATTGAATGATGGAAGTTAATTGCTGGAATGTCTTGGGACTTTACTTTTATTTCTATTTGCTTATGATGGGTTTGCTGAAACCAAGTGCTAATGATTGATGAAGCCTTGGTTGATCACTTTATTTTATTCAGAAATGCACTTGTTGAAATCTAGGGCTAATGATTGACGAAGCTCTAGTAATTTGCTATGTGAATATTTGTCATATTTTGATCCATAATATGATTTCAAAACGGAGTCGGAGCTGTGGAAGTCGTTTCGACCTTGCGAACTCGAGTAGCTGCGTTCAAAATTAACCAAAAATATTTTCCAGCTAGTATTAAATTATAAAAACTTCATATCTAGGGTTTTGCCTAAAACTTTCCAACTCGATAAATTCCTTTAGCTCAAATTAGCCTTGATAGCTATAGTAAATAAGTTAAATAGTTTTTTGGAAACTCTAAGTATTATTTTAATTCTTTTCTTTCCTTAAGCTTTGCACTTGGATAGTTAACTATAGGAAAAGTTCCAAAACACAAGCTTTACCAATTTTAGTGAAAAGCTTGGGAGACTTGCTCAGCAAGAAACCCTATTCTAGGAAAAATAGTTTCTAAGGATAATTTTTGCAAAAGCCGTAACTTTAGAGAAATGTTCAAAGTAACTTTCTAACATTATTGTATAGAGATTTGTCAACTTATTTTAAGAAAAGGATAATAGTTACCTTTCTCTAAGGAAAAATAAGGAACATTTCTACTACTTTTGTCAAGCTTCAATCTAAATAGATTTTTGAAATCTCTTGAGAAAGTAAACTAGTATGATATTAAATAAATTCTTATACGAATAAGTTTAAAAACTGAATGGAAACTTATAGTTTCAAAATCTGGTTTTTAGGATATCGCGAGGACGCGGAATTCGATTCCCAACCTGATATCTGAACTCCACTCTTGGTGAGTGTCCCTGCTTGTTCTTTTTCTACTTGGATTAAGTGCTTTCTTGACTCGATATGTGATAAATTGCAAAATGAGTTTTTGATCCATCGAAGTGAGCAGTGTGTACTTTATCGCACTAGCCGTTCGAGTGGTGACTTGCGTGAATCATTTTTCTCGTAATTCCTTGAATCTAAAAGTAGTTACGTCGTTGGGTGAATCCCTCGGCACTTGAATCGAACTACAAAAACGTCGTTGGGTGAATCCCTCGACAAATTATCTACGGGTATATCTCGAGTATACTGCGTCCTTAGTCGACGTTCGGGCCCGGGACAGGGGTATGAATGGTGACGGGTTAGGATTAAAATGAGTGGATCTACATGGATTATAGGTAGTAAGAGTTGACGGAGGGTCAACTACGATAAATGGTGATCAAGCGAGGAAAATGGCTCCTGAGAACCCCTGTATCCTACCTTGTGCTGTTACACGCTTTCTTAATTGTTTAACTTGTTTAAGTTATTACTCGCTGTTTGAATTACGTGACTGCATGTTTTGGGGCACCACTGAGCTTTAGCTCACCCCATGTTATTTGTTTTCCTTACAGGATGGGAAGTTTGAAAGTATTTGAGCAGCTTATATTTCCTATGGTTGTACTTGAACAATTTGAATGTAATTTTCGGTCTGTAATGAATTCTAAGCTAAGCATTGTACTTTTCGTTTTGGATTGCCACTTGAAGCTGGAAAAGTGTAATCTCTAAGTCTAATACTCAATTTGTATGTTTGTATTAGTATAGTATATCCTTATCTATTGCGAGCGTCGCTGGAAGTATTTAAGAACCGTCGATTGGCTAAGTTATATACTGTTATCTCTGAAGTTGTTGTGGTGGTAGAAATCGTTTTGTTTCGGGTGAATCCTTTTTGTAATAGCTTAGGTTAATCGTCGGAAGGTTTTGGGTTTGAATGCTTGCGTGAGTCCTGGCGAGAGTTGGGCAGACGGCCCACCAACCCTTTGGTTCGCCTTAGGGGGAAGTGGGGTCGCCACACTCCTGCTGAGTTCAAGGAGCTAAAGCTGCAATTACAGGACCTTCTGGAGCGGGGATTCATTCAAGAGAGTGGGTCTCCTTGGGGAGCTCCTGTACTTTTTGTGAAGAAAAAAGATGGTGGTTTGAGGATGTGTATTGATTATCGGGGCCTGAATAATATTACAATTAAAAATAAGTATCCACTGCCCCATATCGATGAGCTATTTGATCAGTTGCAAGGAGCGGTGGTCTTCTCGAAACTGGACCTCCGCCAAGGGTACTACCAGTTACTAATCAGGAAGGAGGATATTCCGAAGACCGCCTTCAACTCGAGATATGGGCATTACGAGTTCGCAGTGATGCCCTTTGGTCTAACCAATGCTCCTGCCGCCTTCATGGACCTAATGCATAGGGTTTTTAAGCCCTACCTGGATCGCTTTGTAGTGGTCTTCATTGATGACATCCTGGTCTATTCCAAGACGCGTGAAAAGCATGAGCAGCACTTGGGGGTTGTTTAACAAACCCTAAGAGACCATCAACTGTACTCCAAGTTCAGCAAGTGCGAATTTTGGCTGGAGAAAATTACTTTTCTGGGGCACGTAATTTCTCAAGAGGGTATTTCAGTTGACCCGGCGAAAGTAGAGGCTGTGACTAATTGGAAGAGGCCAGAAACTCCCACAGAGGTCCGCAGCTTTCTAGGACTGGCTGGATATTACCGGCGTTTTATCAAGGACTTCTCCAAACTAGCCGGTCCTCTAACCGATTTAACGAAGAAACATGGTCGGTTCTTATGGAACGCCCGAAGTGAGACAAGTTTTCAAGAATTAAAGAAGAGATTGACCATGGCCCCAGTTCTCGTCTTGCCAAATGGAGGTGACGGGTTTGTTCTGTATACTGACGCGTCACGAGAAGGTCTGGGTTGTGTACTAATGCAAAACCGAAATGTGATCTCTTTTGCCTCAAGGAAGTTAAAACCCCACGAGCAAAATTACCCGACCCACGATCTGGAGCTAGCTGCCGTTGTTTTCGCTCTTAAAAAGTGGAGACACTACCTATATGGGGTAACCTTCGAGGTTTACTCCGATCACAAAAGTCTGAGGTACCTTTTCTCACAGAAGGAATTAAACATGAGGCAGCGACGGTGGATGGAATTTCTGGAAGATTACGACTGTACCATCAACTACCATCCAGGAAAGGCGAACGTGGTGGCTGATGCCCTAAGTCGCAAAGCTCAGGTCGCGAGTCTAATGATCAAAGAGTGGGAATTGTTAGACTCCGTGTGTGAATGGAAACCCTGCCCTGGGAGCCATAAGGTGATTTTTGGCAATATTCAAGTGACTTCCACTCTCTTGGAGAGAATTAAAGAAGCTCAAGTGATTACTACTTTTGCTTGACAGGTGAGTGTTCCACTACCTGCTGCCTGTTATCTGAATATTTGAAATACTAGAGTTATGACTGTTGGAGCCAAATACTGTTTTGATAAAATGGAGGCGAGCGTGTACTTTAACGCACTCGACCTCACTTATTTTCCAATGAGGATCTGTATACTATTATTATGAGATGTGATTTCTCCATATATGACTGTGTTTAAGTTGTTTGGGTGATATCCCATCAACTACTGCTACTGTTTGGATACCCAACCTCTTAGGTGAGTCGGTTGTATCGAGCCAACAAAGGCTTGGTCGAGAAGGCCGATAAACCTTGGGGACTAATGTTTGGAGGTCCCTGGTGAAGTATAGCCGTTGTGCTTGCTTGTTGTCTTGTCCAGCACCACCAGTGGTAAAATCCTCGACTTGATCCTGGTTCTTTGGAATCTTGAATTCCTGGTATACTCGAGTATTACCAAACTACTGTTTGTGGCGTGCGGGCCCGGTAGGGGGTTGATTGGTGGTCGGAGATTGGTGAAAGTGGTGTTCTACGGACCCTATATACTGTGCATACAAGTGTTGACGGAGTGTCAACAGGAGGCAATTATGATCAAGCTCAAATGGATCTTTGGCTTTTGAAAGCCACCCGTATCCTTGAATTGAACTGTGATTAAACTGTTATTCTACTGTACGGTGTTTATTTGATTATTTTGTGACCTTATGTGGCTATGTGCTTACTTGTTTTACTTGGAACCTCACTGGGCTTTAGCTCACCCCACTCCCTTTGTTTTCCTTAACAGATCGGGGATGGATTGATCAAGAGCTTTCTTAGCTTTATTTTGTTTTGAACTTGTATTTTGAGATTGTAACCTTTCGTTTAAGGAGACCTTACTTTTGACTTTCGTAAGCTTGAATCTATAAGTTCGACTTATGTTATGTAAGTTATGTGTGGAGTGATAAGTTGACATTTTATTATGTCTATGCTAAGCTTTTAGATTGTTGGTGTAGTGTTTATGTTTAATTGGGGTTACACTCTCGTGAATGAAAGATATCTCATCCACTTCATTTGAGTTATTAGTACTTTGATCGACTCAGCCCCGGCGAGAGTTGGGCAAGCAGTCCGCTGATACCCTAGGGTTCGCCCTAGGGAGAGGTGAGGCTGTCACAATGTGGGCCTTAGGACCATAGTGGGCCACGTAGTTAGTCCCTACTCAGTTTTTGATGATTAATAAAATTACATTGAGAGTTCTCTCAAAGCTTCATTGAAGCACCTTGAATATCTTAGATTTATATCTTAGGTATTCAATTGACTTATCAATCTAGGACTGCGCTAGATTGTGGCGTCTTCTGCAAATACCGAGGTTCGTTGACCACGTGATCAACGGGTTTAGGTGATCCGCTGCGTTCGTCATCTTCAACGTGAGTCTCTACCTTCTAGATCCAAACCTTCCTATATGGGTTGCATCGCAAGGTTGGTGCCGTTCGTATCACATTAAGTCCATAATTACTGTTAGCGCATTAGTCAACCCAAAAGGCATAGCTGTGAATTCGGAATGCCATGTTTTAAATTAAAAGTGATCTTGAGTATGTTAGTTTCTAGGATCCTCAACTAGCAATAGCTTCTGTTTTAAATCCAACTTGAATAATTCCACGGCCCTTGTAGTTGATCAAACTCTTATCTATACGAGGCGAAAGGGCAATTGTTCTTAATAGTCATATTGTTCAAGTCTCAATAGTCTATGTATAGTCCCAAACTTCCATCCCAGATACTATACCCTGTCCCTTAATTGTTAGGCTCATTCAATCTATCAAATATTTCCTTTCACTAACTCAAATCTCACAACTTTAATATATCAATTTGGCAATCAAATATCGGTCCCAACTTCAACCCTAAGTTCTCGGTTTTTTTTTTCATCACCGATCCCTAGTCATCTCTGAGACCTCGGGGTTGCCTATGCCATCAATTACAATCTCGACCACGTCTACTACCGTCCATGTCTTATTACCAATCTAAAAGTGTGGGGCAAAATTTAAATATACATATAAGTCATGAAATGTATTAAAAGCAAAGTACATCACCATACATTATAGAAAATCATAATAGTTGCATCAAGTTGGGATAGGTTTATCAAATCATTTCAAACGGAAAAGGGAAACAACAAGATTATAACAAAACGTGCCAAGTTGCCATGACACAAATTAACAAAAGACTTTCCCTTATACAAAAGATTTAAATCTCCAAAAGTGCCAGTCTAGAATAGGGTAAGACTACAACCGCTACCCCTCGAGTGGAGTTAACCACCCCCACTCGTAAAACTTCCAGCGCTTAGATTCCCTTCTGGCTCTTGATTGCTTGGTGGCGGATCTAGCTGGCCACTGAGCATTTCCTCTTTTTAGAGGTACCATGGCAATTCAAAAACTTATGCTCGGTACTACCGTACCTCAGACATTTTCCTTGCTTTCTCCAGCACTTGGCCTCAGTGTGGTTAATCTTGCCACAGTATCCACAATTTGCATGAGAAGTGACGGCTTAACCAGTTTGAGGATTTCCTTTGTATTTCTTCTCCAGTTCTACGTTCTTACGTAGCAACTCAGCTTTCTCTGCATATTCTTGTTTCTACCGTCCTTCCCAGTAGTCAGCCAGTTTCATTTGAAATTCTACCTCATTTCGAAGAATGTCCATTTCCTTACGCATTTCTTCCAAAGTTGTCATCTTACCAGTTGGCTTAAGTCAAGTGCTAGCCTGCCAGGCAAATCAAGGATCAAAATAAGTAGCTATCCACAATGGAATCCCTGGCCCTGTCACTCTTTCATTATTTGACTTATAGGTTATTTCACTTATAAATCTTACCTGTCCTCTACTTAACATGGACGGGGTCTTGAGTCTCTTCAAGATTACTACTATTACTTCTAAACATAACGAAATACGGAAATCTTATTCCTTAAAAGTTCTACAATCTAATTTACTCTCCAATACTTAATTACAAAGTGCTCAAGAAGAAACCCTAACCTCCTGCTTTCACTAGCGCCTTATTTTATCCCCTCAAATCAATTCTACTATTTTGAGGTTAGATCTTCCATGAAATCTAATAGGCAAACTTCAAGAATCATTCCATTTTCACACATTTCTTGATTCTTAGGTTGGCTTATTGGTCTAGAGCTTTGGTGCTCAACCAACCGTGCTAGGACATCAATCATATGGTCAAGAGCAGTAGCTACATGATTGTTTTCCTTCATTTCTAGGGTTTTGGTTCAGTCCAGCAGTCATTCCCTAATCATCCCCTTGAGTTTGGGGTTGCGTAACCCCTCTCCCTTGATCCCCTTTCACTTCTTTGGCTGCTCATAAATTTAACATTTATAAAGGCATGACGTAATATGGGTGCACATAAAATGAAGTTGAAAAGTGACACATTGATCACACAAAACAAAATAAAAGTGAAGACACTGAGATAATCGCAAATGTGTACAACCCAATCATAGATTTGAAGTCATAAAGCAATAAAGTCAAGCATCTCATGAGTAGCATTTAATTGCTTCAAAAGGTAGGAAACATAATGAAATAAAATATGAAATGCAATGGCCTTTAAGCGAGCACCACCCCATCTATCTTTGGCAAAACTATTAAAATAGTTTAAATCGCTAGTTTAGTGATTGGCGGAGCCAGAAGTCTCTACTACCTCCGTAGGATCATTTTCATTTCCAGCACTAGGAGTTTTAATCTCATGTCTCTTATCGAGTATCTTGTCATTCTCCATTTGTTCAACCAAGGTAACACACCCAGCCATCGACTTATTCATCCGGTCTTTAATTTTGTGTACTACCCTAGTAAGTCGGTTCTTAGCTTTTTGAAGCTGCTCACTAGGAGCCTTTGTATTTTCCTCGCTCCTCAAGTACCTCAGTCTCCACTTCAAAAATTCTAATAGTCCGGGCATCGACAATTGCCTTCGGACCTCGATTATCCTCTTGAACTACCCTAATTTCCTCGAATAACCACTTCCGATGATCGGCCACTATTAACATCCCATTATTTGGACACGAGTAAGTCCTTTGGAAATCACATAAAGTCCTAGTTCGGCGAGTTGGGTTATACCTCCAACGAGCTTCCCTAGGCCCTTCCCGACAACAGTCACCGGAATGCGTCCCCGAGATGGTTCAATACCACTGTTACCTTCCGTAACTTACAATTAAAATTAAAAGTTTAAATGAGTCCAAGTATACTAAATAGACTAGATTTGATCATCTCATACTATCCCACATATCTCTTACAAGATCGAGACTTCTACTTGTCCATTAATTCAAATCTAGGTTCTAATTTTCATCCCCACAAATAGTCAGTTAACTTTCAAATCAGTCCCACAGTCCGGCATCCTAAACTTCAAATCTAGGATACACTACAAAGATCTGAAGCCTAAGCTCTGATACCAACTGTGACGCCCCCACTTCTCCCTAAGGCGAACCAAAGGGCATCCGCGGGACGCCTGCTCAGCTCTCGCCAGGACTCAAGATAATTCCCGTTCAAACTTAATGAAATACCAGCCATCACGATTATATAAGTAAGAAAGGGAGGTCACTCTCATAAATAACATTCAAACTTACATCACGAGTTCCAAAATACGTCAAGTATCCAATCCTTACATCAAGTTTTCAAAGGTTACATCAAACCCCAAAATTTACAATAATCAAGAGTCTAACCCAGTACATTGAAAAACCCTAATACAAAAGTACATTCAAAAGAGGTTTCTCCGAGATTCACTCCAAATCCTTCCCTGTTAAGGAAAACAAAACTACAGGGTGAGCAAATCGCTCATGAGGCCAAGAACACACATGTAGGCACGTTGTTCTAGTAACAATCCCAATTTAACAAGTAGAACGATAATATTTCAATAAATGACAATTCAAGCTAGAAAAGTAAACAGAAACAATTCAAGGATATAGGAGCTCTCAGGAGCTATTTTCCACTTGCACGATCACGAACCTCCACGAGTTGACACTCCGTCAATCGGGTAGGTTTAGTCCGTAGAACATCACTTATACTTTCCCCTTCTCACCTTACATACCACACCGGGCCCGCAATACGTTTATAAGGTGATACTTCACGAGTATACCAAGCAAGATCTCTTAATAGATCAAACTTTTGTTTTCTCATGGTTCGCCAAGGAGTCCGACCAAGCCCATACCGGCTCGAGTCCAAGGTTAGCCAGTGAGATTTGGGCGTCCCCCACTTAACACTTATGAGTCAAGGAGATTCACTCTCATCGACTTATGCAGCCATATCATAAATAATCACTTAAATTCACTTAACAAGTCACTTCAAACAATTCAAGTATTTCATGTCACGAAATTCAAGTACACTTCAGTTAAATGAGAACGAGTATGATAAAGTACACACTCGACTCAGCATTTTCAAAATATTCTATTATCAAAGCAATTAACAAGTTTTCACACACTTGACACTCACTGAGTAATTCAAGTAGCAAGTACAAGCGATAAGTTAGGTGTCTCCTGTGAGATCCCCTTGAAGGTCCTCTTGAGTGCCTGAGCAATTAATAATATTCTATCACTCATAAACCCCAATTATCGAAGAAGATTCTACTAGAGTATAATCTAAGAAAATCTCATGAAAATGAGCCCTATTCACTCGTAAATCAAGACTCAAAGGCGGGGTTTTAAAGCACAAGAGAAATCTGGTTTTCATCTCTAAATTTCAGTGTAAAACGATCATGTGATATCGAAGGAAAAAGGAGAATTCGAAAAACTCCGTTTCCTTAAGTTTCAAAAATTTCAGCTTTGATACGAGATCTTTGAAAAATCGTATCTCACTCTCTACAACTCCAAAATTGGAAACCTTGGTTCCGTTGGAAACTTCTTCCAAAGTACTAAAAGTTCTTAGAAGACACTTTTCCATGATTCCAAAAGGAGGGCATTCAAAAATTGGCTCGAAGTCACTGTTTTAGGCTTGCGAGACAGTTTTGAGGTTGATTTTTCGCCAACTTTGGAAATTTGGTAAAATTCACAGAATTTGAACTAGCCTCTCAAATTTGAAACTCAAATAGAGTTACAATCAAAATTTAAAACAAAAAAAGCGGAACAAGAATCGGAGTTTTGAGCACCAAGTTATAGTAGCTCAAAGTTGATGAAAAATTGAGACGGTTGGGCAAATTTCCAGATTTAAGTTACAAATCTTGGGACTTTGTTTGAGCATCGAAATGGACTCGGAATGGTACCAAATTTGGTATGATTATACTACCATATAAGGGATATTCCTCTATCAAATTTTATCGAAAAATACGCACGGGAAGTTGGCTAACCAAATCACTAAAGTTTCAAAAATTCCAAGGCAAATCTGCCTTGTACATTCCGTTTTCCATTTTCAAAACGTTTGGCCAACAAAGTGTCTCAAACATGGTCCATCTGTGTAGGTAATGTCTAGAAAACATCCAAGATACATTTGGTAGGTGATTAACACCATGAATTTCAAATTAACAAGTCCCAACCAAGATTTAGGCATTTACTAGCCAAAAAGAGGGTTTTCAAACACCGAATCAGTTTTGAAATACTGCCACAATTCACTCAATTCAACTTGGAATTGAGTATGGTTGGTGGCGCTGAAAACTAGATTCATAAAGCTACAATTTCTGAGAAGAAATTATTTTCAAAATCTGTCCACAACTAGCTCATATTTGAGCATCAATTTTCTGCTCAAAACAGAGCTTCCAGTGAACTAGCGAAACAGGACAGTCATGTTCAAACAATTGGTATAGATTAATCAGGTGGAATCAGGATGTACATTTTATACCGTGGGAAATTTGGGAATGTCTAGTTTCTAGTGCCGCAAACGGCACTCGATTTCGACGTCGGAGCAAAAAGTTATAGCTAAGACAAAAACATTGCCAGAGTAGTTACGGGAAAAATTTCCAGTTCTGCTGATTTCCGAAAACACAACATTTGGCCAACCAAATTACGAAATTTTTTGATGAAACTTCGTACAAAACTTATATTACACATATACATCAAAAACAAGTCATTAGAACTACCCAAAAACGGACTAAAGATCACGGGACAGACAGGGGCAGAAATGGAAAAATTTCCCTCTTCACATCCTTTGAGTTTCCACCAACAACACAACATTAATCCACTAAATTAAGCACTAAACCAACATTAATAACATCATAACTCATCAAATCAGTCCATCCAACCATAGTGGGAGTTCATAGAGCTCACACAACAACTTTCCAACATAAAGAAAACTACCCACAAGAAGATATGAACTTATAAGTACTATATTACTTCCATAAACCAAGAATTTCAAGGTTGATCATTGATTACCTTAGTTACATGAACCAAGCAGAAATTTTCGGTCCTATATGCTCAAGAAAAACTGTGGAAAGCATCCCCTTTTTGTGAGAACCCGTAATTTTTCCCATTTTCTAGGTTTTATTATCTTTCATGGCTTGTTTTCTGCATTTTCTTGATTAGGAAAAATTCTAGATCTTTTGAAGGAGCAGATATAGTTTTTAGATGATTTTTCTAGTATCGAATAGGTTTTGAGAAATTAAGAGTGTATACCGGACGTGGGACCCACTAGTGCGAAAAGTTCGGAAAAATTCGGCCAACTAGGTTAAGTTTTGGATACTGGAATTAATTTACCGGGTGTTAAGAGATAAGTAGAGGTTGCAATTTGGATTGGTGTGAGAGGAAACAAAGTGATAGACTTGCATTAATGGAGGCGACAAGTGTCACAATTGGATTGGTCCTTAAGTAAGACTACTATTCCTTTTCTTACCATTGACCAAATAAATCAAAAAAATAACTAAAAAATTCACCATTTTCTCTTCATCTTGGCCGAGCTCCTTGAGCAACAAAAGAAAGAAAACTCTTCAAGATTTTGGCTTCAATCTTGCTTCAATCAACTTACTCAACCATCCAACCTTGATTTTGCTCCATAAAACCACTTAAGGGAGTGATAGTGAAGTGTTGTGTGGAGTTATTTGGAAAGCTAAGAGGACTTGTTGCTTTTAGAGGTGTCTACAAAATTGCAGGTCAATCGGAGTAGCGTAGCTTGAGAAAAGTCGAAATTACCCTTGCTGTTCTGGTTTTACCCGAATTGGAGAATTGCTTCTGTAATTGGTTATTTTGGTTAGGAATGCTTCCGAATTGGTTGTTGAGGCCTTCTGATGAAATGTATCCCTGTTTCTTAGCTTTCAGATGGTTTTGGAATTTCTGGATTTGGAATTGGATAGCCTGATTTATGATGTTTCCGCTAGAATGCATTCTGTGAATCTGTTTTTGTGATTCTGGTGTAGTATCTTGCATTTTTGACATGGTTACACTCGAAACTGGGTTGAGTGACCTTCTGTAATATTGTAGCCCTATCTCTTAGCTTCGAAACGGTGGATCTTGCACCTTTATCCGATAATCGTAGTGTCTTTGGCGCCATTACCGCAAAATGAGGTCGAAAACTGTTTTTTTCAGGGTCACAACTAGTTTCATTTCCGGATTTTCTGGTTTTCCCTAATGCTTGTATATGCTTATGAAACCCTATTGGGGTCGTATTTGGCATTGGTTTATGACTCGTTATCGAGTCTCATTGTACTTGTTTGCATGTTTTAGGGCGTGACGGTGGTTCACGACGTTCTTTTGACGGTAGTGCATGAAACACCATTTGCAAGCTTGGTGAGTGTACTACTCATTTATGTGTTACTATATAGCTTTGATACTTGAACTTGATGAGTTGAATGTTAATTGATTGAAGTGAGAGCGTACTTTATCACTCTCACTTATTGTTTCTCTTGTTATTGGAATGTTACATGAAATGAAAGTACTTGATTTGGTGTCGATTGGACGAGTATCCAACGACTACAATTGTTATCTTTGAGCTCAACACCATTGGTAGTTGATTGAATCGAGCCGGCGAGGGCTTGGTCATGCCAATTAATGATCCTTGGGAAAAGTGATATATGAAATCTTGTAGTAAGAGAGACTCTCGATTCCAGTATACTCGAGTAACACCACAGTGCAAGTGTTTGGAGTTCGGGCCCGGTAGGGGGATATTAGGTGGATGGAATGGAAGTAAAGTGGAGTCTACGGTGTAACAGCCCCACTTTCCCCTAAGGCGAACCAAAGGGGTTAGCGGACTGCCTGCCCAACTCTCGCCAGGACTAACGGATCAGTTTACGTCGATCTATTACGTTCCGGAACATACCCGGAACATACCAACGTGCGCAAATATGTCAAAATCGCAAAATAAATAAAAACGAAATTCGAAGCCGAAGATGAATAGTGCTGGACACGTCAGAATCCAGATACTAGGCCGAGAGTAGCCAAAATTTTTCTTTCGCCGTTTGAAATACGAGTTGATCCAAAATTCAATCAAATATCAACCAAACATACACACATTGAAATGTAACATTTTCAAGCCAAAACGGCATATCAAAAATCATTCACTACGAATATACATGTTCGGTTTGCCAATCAAAAGAAAGTGAACCCAATACACATTAGGGTTTCATTCGAAGAGCTATCCAAAAGATGCATTTACATGAGCTCAACTTGACAACCAACAATTATAACCTTTCCAAAAGTGGTCATTTTCCTGTAAGGAAAACAAATGGAACGGAATGAGCTTAAGCCCAGTGAGTTACTACCACATAAGCACAAGGATCATATAAGCATAATCTTTCATTTCGAGTACACAATTAAGAATTAAAACAAGTCGGTAAAAGGATACGGATGGCTCTCAAGAGCCCATTTCCACGCTTACATTCTTGATCCAATCTCATTGACCCTCCGTCAATGTTTAAGAATACCCGACCGTAGACCTCACTTCACTCCATTCCTTCCACCAAACATACCCCAACCGGGCCCGCACTCCAATCAGTCATTTTGGTAATACTCGAGTATACCGGAACCAAGAGTCTCATTACTACAAGATTCCCCAGTACAGTCCCCGTGGCACGTCAATATTCACGACCAAGCCCTCGCCGGCTCGATCCAATTGACTACCTACGGGGTTGAGCTCAGTAATACAGTAAGGCCGTTGGACATTCGTCCAAACGACACCAAATCAGTTTTCCATGAATGGAATTCAATATCTCATATAGCAAGTGCAGTATTTCAGTAAAACGGTAAACAGTCCTGAATGGAATCACAAGGGGGTGAGGGCGGTCAAGTACACCCTCACCTCAATCATTTTCATTAGCCATATTAGCCGTCAAGGCATCAAATTCCCATATACCAAAGCCACATTGTAACATTTAAGTGAGTAGTATACTCACCAATCAATTCAGTGCTATTTCATGCACTTCCGTCAGGAGAATGTCGTGAACCACCGTCACGCCCTAGAACGCGTAAACAAATGCAATGAGACTCGATAACGAGTCACAAAACAATGCCAATCACAACCCCAATAGGGTTTTGCAAACATATACAAGCATTATAGCAAACCAGAAAATCAGGAAATGTAACTCATTTGACCCAACAACAAAAACAGTTTTGGCCTCCTAATGCGGTAATGGCACCAATTTCACTACGAGTATCGGATGAGGGTGTAAGACCCACCATCGCGAAGCTAAGAGACAGGGCTACAACAATGTAGAAGGCCACTCAGTCCAAATCCTAGAACAACTAGGTCAAAAATGCAGAAAACCAACCCAGAACCGTAATTACAGGTTCCCAAATCACACAAAACTGTAATCAGTCCAATTCAGTCTATACAGGTCCAAATGCATTGATTCCAAAGGCATATGATAGCTAAGGCATCAAGCTACATTTCATCAGAAGACACCAACAACAAAATCCAAACCAATTCCAGTCAAAACAGACGATTACAATCACAGTTCGCACATTCTGATCACCCAGAACAGCAACAGTAAAAACGACATATCTCACTCTACACTACTCCAAATGCCCTGAAATTTTGTAGGCACTTCAAACTTATCAATACCTACAACGTTCATGTTTTGAGCAAAGTCCAATTCGGCCTCTAACCCTATGATCCAAAACCGGACAGAATTGGGGGTTATCAACCCTAACTTTTCTCATTTCAATCCAAACCCAAAATTGATTGCAATTTCCTATCATATGCACCTACTAGAGCCATAGCCCCTTATTACCAACCATCAAAAACAACCACACCATCAAGATTACATAAAACCAGAAAATTCCTCAAAAAAATAAAAACTTAACCAAATCACTTCAAACCAAAAAATAAACCACAATTTCTAACACAATAGCCACCATTAGGCATAAATTCAACATCATTAGGTGTAAGAGGATAGTCAATCACTACTTACCAAGTAAACAAGAGAGAGGAAGATGTTGGACACCTTAAGTTCTCCAAAAAGCTTCACCAAAACACTCACTAACACCAAGTGGAAGGATTTTATGGAGTAAAAACTAATTTAGGCAAGTAGTTTGGATGATTTGAGCTAGGAATTTGCCAAGATGTTGAAGAGTTTTGTCTTTCTTCTTGCTAGAGAGGGCCGGCCATCAAGAGGTGAAAAATGGTAATTTTTTTGTGAATTTTGAAGATATTTAATCCATAAGTCAAAAGGTCAAAACCATGAATATTAGTCTTAAGTCCTAACCAATATCATGGTGACATGTGGCACTACAATAAATGCATTCCTATCCTTTCTTTTCTCTCTCACATCAATCATTTCACACACTCTACTTATCTCTTAACACCCGATAAATTTTACACAGTATCCGGAATTTAACCTAATTGGCCGAATTTTCCGAACTTTTCGCACTAGTGGGTCCCACGTCCAACATATATTCTTAATTTTTCAACAACTACCCAATGCTAGAAAAATCATCTAAAAACTATAATTACTCATAAAATTCACCAGGAAAATATTTCTAAGCCAGAAAATGCAGAAAACATGCAATTAAAGGGGAAAAACCCTAGGAAAATTATTAGGGCAATTATGGGTTCTCACATACGGTTGGTTACTTTTGAACATTGACGGAGAGTCAATGAGATCCGATCAAGAATGCAAACGAGGAAAAGGGCTTTTGAGAGCCACCCGTATCCTTTTATCCTCAATATTGACGTGTGCCTTGGCTTACTTTTGATGAATTGAAATGAAAAGCTTTATGCCTATGTGAACTTTGTTGCTTGGGTAGTATTCTCACTGGGCAATTAGCTCACTCTATTCCTTTTGTTTTCCTTACAGGAAAATAACTACTTTTGGACTGCAATTGATAATTGGTTGCCGAAATGAGCTAGTTGGACATATCTTTTGTATAGCTCATTTATTGAAACCCTAAATGTACTTTTGGGTCTGTTTCTCTTTTGATTTGGCAAACCATACATGTATCCACTTTTGAATACTTTTGTATGCAACTTTGGATTGTAAATACTAAAGTTCAAGATGTGAACGTTTGCTTGGTTTTTGGTTGGGTTCTGACGGGTTGGTTACTATTCATGGCCGACTCCAGATTTCATTTTTTTATTTTGGGTTATTTTGCCATTTTGACTTGTTTATGCGCGTTTGTAAGTTCCGGAACGCAATAGATCGCTCTAACTGCACCGTTAGTCCTGGCGAGAGCTGGGCAGGCAGTCCGCTAACCCCTTTGGTTCGCCTTAGGGGAAGGTGGGGCTGTCACACTTTTCCTAGCTTGAGTTGTTCACCAAGTGATTAGCTAAGTGTAGTTAAAATTTGAGGTGATTTGGTGGAGATTTGAAGCAAGAATTGGTGAAGGAAAATGGAGAACTTGGTCTTGTTCTTCCTTGGAGTTGCACGGCTGGAATGAGGAAGAAGAAAGTGAAGTTGCTGATGAGGAAGCTTTCTTGTGAAGCTTATAAGTTTGTGGACAAGAATTGTTTCAACAGTCAACTCTACATCGCGCGCGTGTGCGCGCGTTTCGTGCTCGATTTCTCTCGAGTTTGTTTCACTAGTGCACTAACCCTCTAATGCACTTCCATTCATACTATTATTATTTACTTTTAATAGTTTAAAAATAATGGTCTATAGTCTCTCAATTAATCGCGCGCGTAAAAACGCGTACTTCCGATTTAAGCGCGATAAAGTGAAATCTCCAAGGATTTCTTATAACGATGGTATAACTAACTATCACTTGAGTACTTAAACATAAAAAATATACTATTTCAAGACTAATGTACAAGTCTCCAATTTTTCCAAACTTATTATATTCTTGAATCGATTATTGTCTCCAAACGCGTATTCACTATTCTCACTTAACGAGCTTCCAAAAATTAAAGTTTGAAACAAGTCACTTTAAAAATATAACTAAGCTATAGATCCATATAATTAGGTCTAAAAAAGTTAGAAAATAATATTCGGAGCAATTGGCCAAATAAATATTTAAATAAGCTAGAAATAGGAATTTAAAATAAGTAAATTTGCGAGTCCTCACACGAGAAATTATCGACGTACGCATAATAAAAACTTTATTTAACTTAATCACATCTAATCTCTCAATTAACTCTTCTTAGTTCCCTATTGATCATCCTTAATTCTCCAAAATCATTGTACTCTCGGATCGACTATCATCTCAAAGGTGTATATTTGTTATTCCTTAATAAACGAGCCTTCAGAAAATTTAAATTTGTTAGCGAGACATTTTAAAAGTATAAATAAGACATGGTTCCATAAAAATGAATTTAAAATGGATCTTCTGTCTTGGACTTGTCTCTTTGTTTTTTTCTTTTTCCTTTTGAACGCAAGTAGTGAGTGGCGGCCGATACCTTTTACTACTTCCTCAATCAACGAAAACTCCAAATTGCTTCATGATTATGCGGCAAGGCTTGTTCGTTTATCTAGTTGAGGAATAAATCAAGGATCGGGGCACCATAACTGTGAGATCGTTTTAATTATTTTATTTTTAATTTATATGTTCATGGGTATTTGATTATGCTCTATTTTTTCCTGAGTTATTATTGTTTAGATTTATTGGATAATTAGGCCTGTTATTCGATTGTCTAAATAATTGATAGCCAATTAGGATGTTGGCGCGTCGCCTTTAAGCATCTTGATTAGTGGCAAACGAGACAATTTCACCGCCTCGCAAGCGGTCTAATTTGGATCGTGGGGATAATTAATCTAGCCCAAATAAACCTGCATGAAGAGTTAAGAAATGATGGTGATTAGAGGCAATTAGAGTGCGCATTTATACTTTTGAAGTAGTTTTTGCTCTCTCGGCGAACTGCTAGGGTTTCTCATAGGGTCGGTGCATTAGGTTTTCATGGCTGCCCATCAGCCTGCGACTGAGGGGCATGGGGCTTCTCCCTCAGCAAAGAAATCCTTCTCTCAATTATTTTCACAGCCTGCTACATCTCCCATTCAGATTCGGCCTGCGACGGTATATAAAGGTGAAGCTGCGGTGGTATTCTCCAAAGAAGATGCAGATAGACTTGCCGCGCCGTTTCGCTGGGCTCTTGTTGGAAAATTTTCGTATGGTCGGCCTGCTTTAGAGGAGGTTCGGAAGTTCTTTGCGACACTGAATTTGAGGGATCATGTCTCGGTTGGGCTGATGGACTACAGGCATGTGTTGATCAAATGTGCAGCGGAGGTAGACTTCAATAGGATCTGGACAAGAGGTATTTGGCAGTTAGGAAAATTTCCGATGCGCGTCTTCCGGTGGACAAGGGAGTTTCATGTGCACAAGGAGTCTTCCCTGGTTCCGACTTGGGTGGCTCTACCAGCTCTACCGATTCATTATTTTGACAAGCACTCATTGTTCTCAATTCTTTCTCCCATCGGCAGGCCTCTCTTCTTGGATGCGGCAACGGCTGCCGGCACCCGACCGAGTGTGGCTAGGGTGTGCGTGGAAATTAATGTTGCCAAGCCAGTTGCTCAGAGGATTTGGGTGGTCGTCGAAGGAGAGCAAGGATTCTGGCAGAGCATTGTCGCGGATTTGCCGGCGTATTGCTCTTTCTGCTGGCGAGTGGGTCACTCCAATGAAGAGTGCAAGAGGAATTCTTCTGAGTTCGCAGCTCGGCACCAGCAAAATCGAATCGCGAGAAGGCAGGACCAGCAGGTGGTTGGCCAGGTGCGAAGGACTATCCTGGCTAAGGACACTGAAGCCATGCAGGCGGCTGTGGGAGCACCAGCTGCGCAGCCGCAGCAGAGGGGAACCAGCCTCTTGGGCCTGGTGTGCGAGCTGTTGCAGAAGCCGCACCTCAGCAGGGCAGTGCGTCTAGGAGTTGCGCAATGGACATTGTAGCGGCTGGGATGGACGGGCATTGCGTCGGTGTGACCTGCGAAGGCAGTGGTCGTGTGGCAGATTGTGAGGGGGTGGAGGGAGTTTTGGAAGGGCGGGAAGATGGGGTTGCTACAACAACAGATGGGCCGCGTCAGGAGGAGCAGCAAGTCCTCTCGGCGCTATCTTTGGGGGCTGGGCATCAGCCCCAAGCTGAGGGGCAGCAGTGTCTTCTCCATGACAGGGATTTGGAGAGCATGGGTGCCACATTGAATGTGGAGGAAGCTTTGGCGCATGGGGAACAGAATTGCGGTGAGATTGAGCTGCCTACCACTGCGGGAAATTTGTCACCAAGGTTATTAGGGAGTCAGGAGCTACCGTTGGAGTCGTTGGTGGTGCAGTTGAACGTTGATCAATCTGTGGCGGTAGAGCATGGATTTAGACAAGCGCGAGGGAAAGGTGTGCGGGCCCGGCTTCCCTCTGACAGACAGCCACAGTCGGCGACATCCTCCCAAAACTCTTTTCAGGTTCTGTCTCATGATTAACGGCATTTTTTGGAATATTAGAGGGGTGGCTAAAACCCCTAACTTACGTAGATTGATTAAGTTAGTAAGATTGCATCAGGCTAGGTTTGTGGTGATCTGTGAACCTAAGCTAGATGTGTCTAAAATTGTGTCCATTCGTCTAAAATTGTCTTTTAATTGTGTGCTTGTGAATCGATCGAAGGATCTTTGGGTTTTCTATAGTAGTCCCTTTGTGTGTTCGGTTGTGTGCAATTCTGATCAACATATCTCTTTGGCTGTTCAACATCCACTTTTGCCTAGTTCGGTCACAATGTCCTTCGTTCATGTAAAATGCTCTAGGGATGAGCGTAGGGACTTATGGCTAAACCTTTTAGCTGATAAACCTAGCTCGTCTCCCTGGTGCATTGGGGGAGATTTTAATACCATTCTGGCACCCCATGAGAAACGGGGGGGGCGGCCATTTGGTGTAGCTGAAGGGGTAGAGCTTCTGTCTTTTATGGAAGAGGCTGAAGTTTTTGATGTGGGTTTTTCGGGAGCTAGCTTTACATGGTGTAATAATAGGAGAGGCAGGGCTACAGTCTCGAAGCGGCTGGATAGGTTTTTAATTAATGGGGATTGTTTGAACTTGTCCACCTCGATTTCTGTAGTGCATTTGGCGAGGCACCCTTCAGACCATGCACCACTGAAGATTTCGTTTACCTCACGCTTGGATGATAAACCACGGCCTTTCCGCTTCCTGAATGTTTGGACGTCCAAACCACAACTTTTGGAGGTGATTCGTAGTGCTTGGGATCAAGAAGTGAGTGGCTCTCCATTGCGGGTATTGTGCTCTAAATTGTTGGCAGCCAGGAGAGCTATTCAGCACTGGAACAAGCATTGTTTTGGCAATGTGTTTGATGTTGTTCGGGGTGCGGAGGCGACGGTTCAACGGGCAGAGGAGGCCATGGATCACGATGGGTCGGAGGAGGCACAGCTCGAACTCCACAAGGCGCAAGCGGAGTTACGTCATACGCTGTCCGTTGAAGAGCAGTTCTGGAGTCAAAAGGCTCGAGTGAAATGGCTTCGCAGTGGAGATCGTAATACTAGATTCTTCCATGCAGTGGTGAGGCAGCGACGGGTTCAAGGTACGATTCATAGGATAAAGGCAGCCAGTGGGGTGTGGGTGGAGTCGGATGAGGATATAGCGAGTGAGGCAATAGCATATTTTTCTGACCTATTCTCGGGCACGTCAAGACCTGCCTCGGATATGTTGCACCTTATTCCACCGGTGGTCTCAGGTGAGGACAACAGGATCTTAGATGAGGCACCTACTATTGAGGAGGTTCATCGGGTGGTGAAGGCAATGGATGGGGATAGTGCTGCCGGACCGGATGGCTTCACAGGCAAATTCTTTACCTTTGCGTGGGAGGTTATTGCTCAGGACGTCTATGCAGCGGTACTAAGTTTCTTTTGTGGGGCAGAACTGCCTCGTTTCATCACTTCTACCTCGCTTGTGTTGATTCCTAAGGTATCGAGTCCTCAGGATTTCTCTAAATTTAGACCGATTAGCCTATGCAATTTTTTCAACAAGTTATTATCTCGAATTTTGGCTGATCGATTGGCGGGCATCTTGCCAAAGCTTATCTCCCCTCAGCAGACAGGTTTTGTTAAGGGCCGCAATATAACAGAGAATTATTTGCTTGCTCAGGAAGTGGTTTCGGGAATTGGGAAAAAGTTAGGGGTGGAAACGTAGTGTTGAAGCTGGACATGTCTAAAGCTTATGACAGGGTGTCATGGTTGCATATCATTGGAGTCTTACGAAGGTTTGGGTTTGGGGAGCAGTTTATAGATCTGGTGTGGCGGCTATTGTCGAATGTTTGGTTTTCAGTAATAATCAATGGCTCTTCATATGGTTTCTTCAAATCTACGAGAGGGCTCCGCCAGGGGGACCCGTTGTCGCCGGCTTTGTTTATTATAGGGTCTGAGGTTCTGTCGAGGGGTTTAAACAACCTTGCGTTGCAGCCGGGTTTCTTGGGGTTCAGAGTTCCGTACGGGTGCCCCCCGGTAACGCATTTGGCATTTGCGGATGATGTTCTTATATTTGCGAATGGGTCTGTTTCCTCCTTAAAGGACATCATGCAGGTGCTGGAAGGCTATCAAGAATGTTCGGGTCAGCTGATAAATGCTCAGAAAAGTGGGTACTTGGTTCATCCTGCTTTGGCGCCGGCCAGAAGAAGAGTGATTGAGCGCGTCACGGGGTTTGTCGGGCAGGCTTTTCCCATACGCTATTTGGGATTTCCGTTATATTTTGGGAGGTGTAAGTCGTCATACTTTGGGGAGGTGTGTCAGGCAATCTTGCAGAGGATTTTGTCGTGGAAATCAAAGCTATTATCTGCAGGAGGTAAGATCGTTCTAATCAGGCATGTGCTGTCCGCAATCCCAGTCCATTTACTATCGGCCGTTGTGCTCCCTTGCTCGGTGTTCGGCATTCTAGAGAAGGCTTGCTCAAACTTTCTATGGGGTTCATCTCCTGACGAAACAAAGTTTCATTGGATTCGGTGGTCTCAGTTGTGTTTCCCGGTGGAGGAGGGCGGGCTGGGGTTTCGGAGGCTTGAAGATGTCTATACAGCCTTCTCTTGTAAATTATGGTGGACCTTTCGAACAGGGAGGTCGGTATGGGCGGCATTCCTGCGCGCAAAATATTGTAGAGGACTTCACCCCTGTCAAGCACAATTGACGCTGACTGCGTCGCCGGTCTGGCGACGGATGGTGAACGTAAGCCGACAGGTCGAGCTCTCTATGTTATGGCTAGTAAATGATGGGTCTTGCCATTTTTTGTACGACAATTGGTTGGGTAGTGGTGCCTTGTACCTTCGCGCACCAGTCATCCTGCATCTCTCGTTTCTTAGCAGTATCAAAAATGGGGCTTGGGATGTGAGTTTTTTATCTCACCTTTTGCCTAGTGACATTGTGACTTCTATCCTACACCACCCGGTTCCAGCGGGAGGATGTGCGGATGAAGTAATTTGGATGCCCACACAGTCTGGAAAATTCACCTTGGCGTCAGCTTTCCATGACGTCAGGCAGTCCCGTAATACGTCTGTGGTCCTCTCTCGAGTTTGCTACCCTCGACTCCCATTGAAAGTGTCTTTCTTTATGCTCCGCTTGCTGATGGGAAGGGTGCCACTGCCAGATATGCTACGCCGCCTAGGTTTTCACTTGCCATCGAAATGCCCTTGCTGCCCAGGGGCAGTTGAGGAATCTCCTGAGCATGTTTTTGCCGGGGGTCACATAGCTTTGGACATCTGGAACTATTTTGGTGGCTGGTGTGGTGTTAGGAGCTCTGGATCCTCCCTGCGTGCTCGCATAGTTGAATGGTGGTTGCGGTCGCAGCAGTCTGCAACACGGCAATTCATTTGTTTAATCCTTCCCAGTCTCATCTGCTGGCACATTTGGAAAGCCAGGAATAAAGCGGTATTTGAGGGGGTCCCGATGGCCTCCACGAAGATTTGTCAAGCCATATTCTCGGAGATCAAAGTCATTGTAGAGATCCAATTCAAGCTTAAGACTGGGGCGAAAACATTTGGGCAGTTGTATGACTGGGCGCAATTGCACGTATGCATAGTCCAACGTGTTCGCTGGGAGGTGAGGGGGAGTGGGACGCTTACCCTTAATGTTGATGGTTGCGCTAAGAGGAATCCTGGAGTGAGTGGAGGCGGTGGGGTCCTCCGAGATGCAACGGGGTTGCCTCTGTTTGCCTTTTCGGCCTTCTTTGGGGAGATCACTTCCCTACGGGCGGAGGTTCGGGCCCTGCTAACTGGGCTTCAATTGTGTATCCACAGGGGCTATGGTAATCTAAATCTCCAATCGGATTCTTTGGTCGTAGTTGGGATTCTGAAGCGGCGGTTCCAGTGTCCATGGCGGATCCGTCGAGAGGCCAGGCAAATTTGGCAGCTAGTGGATGATTCGGTTCAAATCTCGCATTGTTACAGGGAGGCTAACACTGTGGCGGATGTTTTGTCCAGAATAGGCGTCTCTCATCCTGAACAGCATATTAAGGTCTACGACAATTTCCACGCTCTTCCGGCATTGGCTCGTGGGGGGGTCAGATTAGATAGGTTAGGGGTGCCTTCATTTCGGAGAAGTACGCGTTTGTAAGCAGAACTTGTGATTGGTTTGCTTTCTTGATGAATAAAATCATATTTCCTTAAAAAAAAAAAAAAGAATTTAAAATGGTTGAAATAAACTGTTCGGAGAAAACAGGTGAATAAACATTTAGATAAGCCAGTAATATAAGATAAAATGAGAAAATTTTCGGGTCCTCACCGTAATGGATTCCAAATAAAAGGGAATTTTAAGAAAAATATGAGGGATTTCATAACTCTATAGATTGAAATTAGGGTTTTGAGTAAAATATGAGGGATTTAAGAAAAAAGTAAAACTAGGGTTTTGAGTACAAGTAGTGTTTCGAGTCTTTAGAACAAAACAATGTTTTAAAACAAAAATAAAATAAAGAACCCGCAATATCCTCTTTGAGACTAAAAACAACATTATCCTAAAAGTCGGGGTATCACAATCTCCCCTCCTTAAAAAATTTCGTCCTCGAAATTGCAACCTATAAGCCAAATCTTCTTAATCTTTTCATGAGCTAAGGGTTAGAATACTCTAATACCTCATTAACGAGTTCATCATTGATAATAAAATTCACCTCAAAAGTTTGTCACTCTATGTATTCCAATCCAAGAACCAACCGTGTAATCCTTATCTCAAAGTCTCAATGGTCTTTACGTATTCTTAATGAACGCTGAACGTCTCATAGATCGAATTCCATAAAATCTTAACAACATAATAATTCCGTTGTACTCAGCCTTAATCTATTAGAGCGAATAGAAGGAAACCTCAATACGATGGAAGATAGGAAGGGTACCTTTAATGATTGCCAATGGGACTGTCACCTCTTGATGTCCCGTTGCATAGGTCCTTGTCGGCACTTTCGGTCGATTACTCGTTGGATTGGTTGGCTTAGAAGTGTTTCCTTCTGCCCTTGGCAAATTTCCTTCTTTTGGCAGGTGAGGGCACTGAGCAATCAGGTGCTCAGCACTACCACATCGGTAGCATTTCCGAACTTTCCCTTTCTTCCAACAATTATCTTCCATGTGGTTAGCAGCCCCACAAAATCCACATGTCATTCTAGGTCCTGATGTCGGACCTCCACGTGAGGTACCCCTTTAGGTCTCCCTCCCTGCCTGACCTTTCTCAAACTTTCCTTCATTCGGGGTCCCTATTGATCGTGAACCACCAACTTCTCGACCCATCTTAGATGGTGGCTCGCTCCTTGAGCTCTGTCCCTCAATATAACTACTTGTATCCGGTTGTCTTTTTTTCTTATCATGAAAAGCCTTTACTTGACTCTTAGTACTTTCAATTCTTTGTATCTTTTCAATAGCTTGACTATATGTCTCCAATTAAGCAGCAGCCAGTGCCTCTTGAATCTCTACGTTCAAACCCTGGACAAACAGATGAATTATCTTCCGGTCTGTCAGCACTAACTCTTGAACAAAATGAGAGAGTTTCGTAAACTGCGTCTCGTACTCAGCCACACTCATAGTCCCTTGACGTAGTCGTATGAACTCATCCTCTCGTCTTTCTTGAATAAGTGGTGGTAAGTACTTCTCATTAAACTCACGAGTGAAATTAACCCATGTCCAGTGGGTCTGCTCTCTATCCCATTTGGCTCGGATCACATTCCACCAGGCACGAGCCGCCCCATCAAATTGAAAAACGGCAAAGCTATCTGCCGTTCCTCCGGGTATCCTAACGCAGCGAAAATATCTAATATTCGATCCAACCAACTCTCCGCCATATCAGGGTTAGATCCACCCAAAAATTTTGGTGGTAGAAACTTCTGGAACCGTTCTAAGGCACGATCCTCTCCCTCATGATTTCCGGGATGCTGTACCTGGCTTTGACCCTATTGGTTGACCATTTGTTCTAACAAATCAGCCATTCGCTGTATGGCCGTACTTCTACTTGGGTCTCAGCTTGTCTATTTGCAGTTTCATTGGTTACCCCTTCGGTTCCTTGTCCTCGACCTCTACCCCCACCTTGACCACGGGTCTCCATTTGATTGTTTTATAACTTCTATAATTGGGACAAAATATAGTACTATTTCAATGCGTGGAAAATTATAAAATGCACGAAATGGTTAAAATGCCAAAATGTCATATACTAAACTATATACATCTATATACAATTCACGCCAAAATATACACATATTAGTCCACATAGTAACTAGCATCCAACCAATACAAAACATGTTACTTCACGAGCACATTGGCTCCAAAAGTCAACAAAACAAGTCAAGGTAACGGCCTTAGTCAAAATCCCCTACAGAGCCCATAGAATCTACTGCATCCATCGGCCCTGCGCCGCCAGCCCTAGGTGGCGCCTCTGCAGTCATATCCAAGAGAACCTCACAGTCTAGCATAATACCTCGGGCTCTCTCTTTCATCTGCCCTTTCAAAGCGAAGAGGTGGCGGTGGGTCTCCTCAAGCTAACGACCAAGAGTATATATCCGCTCATCCTCAGCTCGTAACCCCTCCTCAAGGTCACGAGGGCGCACGGCCTGTCTATGGCTCACTCTTCTGGCCTCCTCCAACTGTGCCCTCAGAGTGTCAATCGTCTTACCTAGGCAACGACGCTCGTCATCTATAGCCATAACTATCTCGTCAGGGTATCCATACGTATGTCGACACTCACACGATCGACTCATCTGACTGAAGGAAGAATATAGCCTATAGGGTTCCCCGATCCTCTTCTGATATCTAAGAACTCATCGGCGCACCACCCGATTCACCGGCCGACCTACACTAGCAGCTCGCACTCCGGCACCGCTAGGTCCACCGGTATCGCTAGATCCACCAGCCTCCATACCTACACAATAAACATCACTTAATCAGTTCTCCGGCATTTCATCTTAATTGATACGATTCAACTTAAAGACAATCAAATTCTTATGTGTCATATAACATATTTCCCAACTGCCCAAGTACTCTAACCTAAATGCTTCCTAATTACCCAAGTCCTCTAACCTAGGCGCTCTGATACCACCTGTGACGACCCTACCGTACCCAGAGGCGTACCAAAGGGCTTAGCGGATCGCCTACCTAGCTCGCGCCAGGACTCAATTCCAAAACGATAAATAAATTTCACGCTAAAAGAAAGTTCTATATACACAATTACATCTTCAAAAGTTATATAAACTATTACATCAAACCATACATACCACTAGTACCAGAAAGTAAACCCTAGAAAAGCTGATGACTAAAATCACCACAACAAATATATACATCTTGCTAGTCCACTTATAACAAGTATTAGGACAACATCAGCTATTCTTTAAACCAAAAGTCTATACACCTTCCCGAGAGATCCCCGCGTTGGCCCCTGCTAAGGAAAACAAATGAAATGGGGTAAGTTATATGCTTAGTGAATAATCGGGGTAAAAACATAAAATCACATCCAAATAAACATGTAACCCAAGATATTTCACATCAATAGGAAAAAATGTAACATCACAATGGTAGGATACGGGTGGCTTCAAAGCCAGTTCATTTCCCCGAGCTTGAACGCCTGTTGACACTCCGTCAACCAAAATACTCATGATCCGTAGACTCCACTTACTTTTCTCGTTCACCTTATCAACCCTCGCTGGCCAGTCAACAGCACACAGCAGCTCGAGCGAAACAAAATCACTTAGCTTTCATCAAAACTTTAACAAAGAACGAAATTCCAAGGTTAGCATGGGACTAACTTCGACCAAGCCCCGGCTGGCTTGAATAGTCCGTCTACTCTTGGAACCGAGGTGGAACCAACCCCTGAGATATCCAATCTCTCAATAGATGATATCTCTCAACAAAGTACTCACCCTAACAGCACACAGCACAAGGGGTTCAACTCAAGTCATGTAATCACCCCAACAGCACATAGCAAAAGGGTGATACTCAACACAAAGTATATATTCTCACATATTAAATCAAAAACAAAGGATAGGCTTAGGTCGAGTGAGATAAAGTACACCCTCGCCTAAGTACCCATTTAACATATATAAGTCACCTTGACAATTTATCACGTAAAGAAACCCAATTACTCACTCAAAATAGTTAGCACGCAAATTAAGGCACTTTATACGGGTTCACCGACTCCATCTGGTTCGTCACTACCTGTGACAGAAGATTATACCCAACCATCAGTCAAACAACCATCACAAATGAAAATAAGGACTAAAACGGCCAAAACGGCAAAAACGTCCAAGAAATGCATGTGCGCGTGCGCAGAAATGAAAATGGTATGAAAATGGGTTACACGGTTTTGACCATAACTAGAGATGCAGTTATCGGATAAAGGTGTACTAGGTAGCGTCTCGAAGCTAAGACAAAGGGTTACAACTTTTATGAAGACAACTTAACCCAGTTTTCAATGGATCTAGGTCAAATTTGCAGATTACAGAATCAAAACTCCAAAGGCTGGTTTATATCTCTAGTCAAAATTTGGGTGGCATGCCCCTTGTGTTTACCTATTTTTCAGCCATTTATGGCCTCATTATTTTCCTCAAATCAGCCCCAAAACATACACAAGTAATTTTACCAACATAGCCCGTCATTTAGGCTCCAACATCATCCCATTACAACACAAGTCAAATAAGGCAATCGGAAATCAGTTTTGAAGACAAAACTAGATAGCAGATTTGACGTCCCTTAGCGTTTCAGTCTCAACTGACGCTACACTTATCGGATTTGAGTGCAATTTATACCGTTTCGAAGCTAAGACAGAGAACTACAAGTTAATGAAAACATCAACAACTAGTTCATGCATTTTCAAGGTCAAATCGTGCAATCTCAAAGAAGACAGAAAATTGTCCACAAAACAGGGCATTTGACAGTCAAGGGTATTTTTGTCATTTCATGTGTTACAGTGCTCGGATTGAGCTGTAATTTTACAGGAAGCTATAAATCATCATTTAATACAACTTTCATGTTTTAAGATAATCCCAATTCGGCCTCTACCATGCCCGAATGAAACTGGTCAGAACAGGACAAATTGGTTTCCAAATTCTGGAATTTGAACTTTTCCTCTAGAAATTCATATCTAACAAGTACTCTATCATCAAAACCATCAACTACTAGCTCAATAACATCAATTAAGAGGTAGATAACTATAATAAAAGCTGAAAATGTAAACCCTAGCTCCATATTCCAATAAATCAATCAAAACTAACCGATTAACCGTCGTAAGGCAAGAATATGAGTTTCTATCCAAACTTAAACAAGATTAAGGAAAAGTAAAAGGGATAGGCAGCCATGGAACCTTCCAAAAGCTCCTTATAGGTGTGAAACCAAACACTTTCTTCCCAAACTTTTACCACACACAACTATCTAAGCACTAAAATGAAAGTTTAATCAGTTTGGATTTCTTGATTTCTCACTCAAACAAGCTAAGCTCAAGATGGAAATGGAGTTTTCTTTTTCTTGTTTTCTCCCTCAAAACTCACGGCTGGAATGACTGAAATGAAGATCAATTTAAGTGATTTTTGGTGATAAATATGGAAGAAATTGGTTGGTCAACAACCTTAGGATGATCGCCACTTGTCACTCTAAGATTGGTCAACAATCCTTTCTTCTTGAATTTTTTTCGAACCTTTGGCCAATGAAATCATCTCAAACATGGTTCATTATGAAGAAAAGGTCTAAGAAACATCCAACATACATTTGGTAGGTGATTGACACCAAAAGTTTCAAAATAACAAGTCCCAATTCGAAATAAGCCATTGGCTAGCCAAAAATTAGGGTTTTCTTTCTCTGGTGTAGGTCTGTAATTAGGCCATAACTCACTCAATTCAACTTGGAATTAAGCATGGTTGGTTGGTGGCGTTGGAAACTACATTCATAGGGCTACAATTCATCAGAAGAAATTGTTTTAAAATTCTGTCCATAGCTAACTCAAATTCAAGCAACAAGTCCCAGCAGCTCATTAACTCTCTAGCAGAGTAACAAAACAGGACAGGTAATTTGAAGAACTGGTACAGTTCACTCAAGTTGAATCAGGGATGCACTTTATACCGTTAGGAAACTGGAAGTATCTAGCTTCAAATTCCACAAACGGCGCTCGATTTTGACATCGTAGCAAAGAGTTATGACCGTTTGAATTTTGCTGCCAGAGTAACTCTGGACACGTTTTCCAGCTTTGAAACCATTTCGAAAATTCAACTTTTGGCCAACCAAATCAAGTGATTTTTGGTGGAAACTTTCCACACAACCTATACAACATATCTACATCAAAATCAAGTCAATTTAACCACAAAAAAATTGCACCAAAGGTTTGACAAGAACAGGGCAGATTCGGCCCTTCTTCATGCATCACTTCTTTTGATTTTCTTTTCACTTTTTCCATTTATCTCTACTAGATTAACACTTAACCAACACAAATAACATCCAAACTCATCAAATCAGATCATCAAGTCCATTGTGGGATTTCATAGAGCCCACTCACATGATTTTCAACAATCCAAAACTACCCACATGCAGCTACAAGCTTCTAAGTGTAATCTAACTTACAAAAGCTAAGATTCAAGGGTTGGATGATTAGCTACCTCCTTAGATGATGAACTCAGAAATTTTCGGTCCTTTGAGCTCCAAGAAAACCGTGAGAATGAAGCTTTTCTCCTAGCCCAAGATGATCTCCAAGTTATTTGCAAGGTGTGGTAGGAATTTGAAGTGAAATGAGCAAGAAATGGAGCAAGATGATGAAGAAATTTGGTCTTCTTCTTCCTTGAGGTTGTTTGGCTGCTTTGAGAGAGAAAAAGAGAGAGTGTAGCTGATCAAAAGCTTCTAGAGTAAGCTTGGTAGTTGGGCTTTAATGTGCACAGAAGTCAACTCTCCAATAGTGCGCGTACGCGCGCGTTTCGTGCCCGATTCCTCTCAGGTTTGTTTCACTTGTGCACTAAACCTCTAATGCACTTCTATAACACTATTATTATTCACTCTTAATAGTCTAAAAATAAATTTTCAAAGTCTCTCAATTAATCGCGAGCGCGAAAACGCGTACTTCCGATTTGTGCACGATAGAGTGAAATTTCTAAGAAATGCTCACAACGATAGTATTACTAACTAATACTTGAGTACTTAAACATAAAAATAACTATTTTAGAAATAAAAACATGAATCCTCTCTTGAGTCTAGTATTAATTCCTCAAATCTCCAATTATTTTGTATCAGCGAGTCTTTCGGAAATTACCGACGCGTAAGCGGTATCAGCTTAAATTTAACTCACTCACATCTAATCTCTCAATTAACTTTTCTTGGTCTGCTATTGATCATTCTTAATTCTCCAAAATTAATACACTCTCAATTCAAATATAGTCTCGAAAAATGTGTACTCGTTGTTCCTAACTAAACGAGTTTTCGAAAAGTAAATTTTCCAACAAAATGCTTTTTAAAAACATGAAGAGGCATTGTTCCATATAAATGGATTTAAAATGGTTGCAATAAATTATTCGGAGAAAACAGGTAAATAAATATTTAAATAAACCAATAGCATTCGATAAAATAAGAAAATTTTCGGGCCCTCACATCCTCACCTCCTTAAAAAGAATTTCGCTCTCGAAATTCACACCTAGGACAATATCATTTCCTTCATGGTTAAGCCTATCAGATCAATCACTAACTTACATTTTTCAACCCATACTTCACAAATTTCTATTCATCCCACTAGCAATCAAACCTTGATTTTTCCCCAATAGACATTTTAACTTCCAAGTCATATGGCAGCTTAATCAGTTTCATGTCTACCTCATATAGGTAATGTCTTCACTTCTTTAATACAAATATTATAGCCACTAATCCCAAATCATGAGTTGCCTACTTTCTCTCGTGATATTTTAACTTTCCAGAGGCATATACAATCACCTCATCATGTATTATTAATATACATTCTAAATCATCCTTTGAAGCGTCTGTATAAATCACAAAACTACCTCCTCCGCTCGGTAAGGCTAACACAGGTGCATCGGTTAAACACTTCTCACTTTTAAAATTCTTCCTCACATTTAGAATCCCAAATAACTTGCCAAGTCTTGCACTCTTAGGAAAATTCTTGGTAAACCAAAGGTAATATTCGGCTAACTCTAAGAACTCCAAATTTCTCCCCTTAAACAGCTTCCACTTTAGCTGAGTCAATAACAATTCCTTCCTTAGATATTGTATAACCTAGAAAGACTACTTCTTTCAATCGAATTCACATTTATTGACTTAACGAAAGCTGGCGCTCTCTCGAGGTTTGTAAAACTATCATCAGGTATTTTTCATGATCTTCTCAAACCTTAGAGTATACCGATATATCATCAAAATCACGCTCTACTCCCTTCTTCAAAATCACAGATCAAAATGTTGTTCCCCATAAAGAAAACAAAAGGTAACGGGAAGGGTGTGAGCTTATGCTCAATGAGGTACCAAAAGTATTAGCAGTCAAGAATCATGGAACTTCACTTTCAATCAGTCACATATGCACACCAAATAAGGAAATGAACAAACACCTCAAATAGAAAGGATACCGGTGGCTCTCAGGAGCCAAAATTCCCATTGCAGTACTTGATCCCAACTCGTTGACGCTCTGTCAACGTTCGAAGAAACAAACATGACTGTAGACCCCACTTGACATCAAATTCTGTCCACCGAACATACCCCTTGCCGGACCCGAACACTACACACAATAGAGGTGGTAATACTCGAGTATACCGGAAATCCGGAGTCTCCAATACCTAAAGATTTCCCAGAAACAGACTACCGTGGCTCGTTATCTAACCGACCAGGCCCTTGCCAGCTCAACTCGAGTAACTAGCCATAGGATTTGAGCTCAGAGGTCACAAAAGGGTCGTTGGATACAAGCCTCCAAACGACGTCAGAATAGACATAGATAATAGATTCAAATTCACACAGTAAACAATCACACAGGTAAGAGAACGAGTGTGATAAAGTACACCCTCATCTCATTCAAAATAAACAGAGTTCATAGTCATTCAAGTCATAGATTTCAAGAACAATTAAATAAGTTAAGCAACAATTCAGGGGATTGGTACACTCACCAGTTCAAGCAAAGATAACTTCAAAAATTTTCTCCCAAATGATGGCTTTGATCACCGTCACGTCCTAACAACAACCAAAGTAAAACAATTATGGTTTCCCCATCCACAAACCCAAGAAACGGAATGTACAAATGAGGCTCGACTACAAGTTGTGTGCCTAGTCAAGTTAACTACTAGTACAAAGAAATAACAATGTGGCGTTGGAGTAAAAAGGTACCAGTTGGTTTTAAAAATATGAACAACCCTAAAACCTTTCGCTCAAGTCGCGAGTACATCCAACTAGCTCTCGAGTGAAAATTTGAGTAGCATGCCCTTTGTATTTAGCTATTTTTCAG
Organism: Coffea eugenioides; assembly: GCF_003713205.1. Lineage (NCBI taxonomy): Eukaryota > Viridiplantae > Streptophyta > Magnoliopsida > Gentianales > Rubiaceae > Coffea > Coffea eugenioides. The sequence continues at coordinate 17,880,518 of NC_040043.1, read as the reverse complement.
CCATTTATGGCTTCATTATTTTTTTTCAATTCAGCCTCAAAGTCACACATAAATAATCTTAACACAATATCCTTTTAGTAGGCTCAATATCATTCAATTACAAGACAATTCTAGCAATGCGACCGGAAACTAATTTTAAAGACAAATAACGAAATAGCAGGTTTGACGTCTCTTGGTATTTCGGTCACAACCGAAGCTACGCTTATCGGATTAGGGTACACTTTATGCCGTTTCAAAACCAAGACATAGAACTACAAGTCTTATGAAGACATTGATGGCCAATTCGTTCATTTTCAAGGTCAAAATGTGCAATCTCAGAGAAAACACAACACTGCCTGCACAATAGGGCATTTGGCAGTCAGGGGTAATTTTGTCATTTCACATGGTACAGTACTCCGATTGAGCTAAAATTTTACAGGCGGCTATAAAACCCCATTATCTACAACCTTAATGTTTTGACCTAAGCCTGATTCAGCCTCTAACATGGACGAACATGCAGGTCAGTAACAGGACAGATTGGTCTCAAATTTCTGAAATTTGATGATTCAATGCTTGATATTCACATTTATGTCTTAAATCACTACCCTAAATCCCTATCCAAGCTTATCAACATCATATACTAGATAAAAACAATAATCACAACTGAAAATATCAAACCCTATCCAAACATTTCAACATATCATTCAAAACCAACTAATTAACCATCATAAGCCGAGAATATGAGTTTCTATCCAAACTTAAACAAGATTAAGGAAGAGAAAAGGAAAGGCATCCATGATACCTTCCAATAATTGCTTGTAAGTGAAAACCACACCCCTTTCTTCCAAAACGTTTACCACACAAAGCTTTCCAACCACCAAAAGAGAAGTTTAATCGGTTTAGATTTTTTGTTCCAACTCAAACAAGCAAGATCAAGGTGGACATGGAAGGTTTCTCCTCTCTTGTTTTTCTCTCCAAGAATTTCAGCCAACATGAAGGAAAATGAAGAAAAATGAGCCAAGAAGAAAGATAAGAAGGAAGGAAAATCATTTGGTCAAAGTTCCATGGATTGCCAACAAGTGTCAACTCAAGATGGCTTCTTATTTTTTTTCTTTTCTCCCTTTTCTTTAGTCCAAAATTTTGTCTGCTTTAGGAGATATTTTAGGGCTGATTTTTCTCAATTAATAACAAAGAGATTAAGGTAATAAAGTAGTGTTCAAGTGGTGCACTCAATCAGTAGTAAACGGTGCACGTCGGTTCAATCCGTTTTTCCTTGACTCGCGCGTACTTGTGTTTTTACTTATGGTTCACTCACTTATTATTATCACTTCTAATCACATACTTTTTCTTATCTAAAACTCACTCTTAATCATGAAATTTAGTACACACACCTCACCAAGTGATCACACGGCCAAAATGCACCAAAAACACACCAAAAACCCTAGTATGCACAAAATTATGCCCTTCCTTTAAAAAAATCATAACTTGAGTTATAAAAATAAAAAATTCATACAACTTGGCCTGTTAAAAACTAGGCTTCAAATACTAATAATCTTTACAAGACACCTCAAAGAGAATCAGTTCATAAGTTGGTCCAAATTGAGCCATAATCTACTACAACATTCCTATTGTTACTTGTGCATTGCAGAATTTTCAGTCAATTTTGTCAATTTTCTGGAATTTATAGAGATTGAATTAAACTCTGAATTTTACATCGTAGGAAGATCTATGAGTCTAGTTTCAAATGCAATAAACAGAACTCAATTCTGACTTTCCTATACGAAGTTATAGCCAATTTTCCAAAGCTGCGCAGAGCCTCCTGGGAAAATTTCTAGATTTTCTAACAACTTGAGATTATGAAACTTTTCTTAACAAAATTCACTCCCTTGACTCAAATTCAACCATTAAAGCAACCAAGAATCAAAGGTAAGTGAGTTCACACAAGGGTTATAAAGACAAGTAAAATTTCGGGGTCTCACAGGTACCTCCCACCCGAATCGGTGTGGTACATACTATCGCTCAGTGGTCGATGAGACATCGCTCCAATCGGCTTATACTTTGTTTATGATCCTGAGTCGACATGAGAGATACCTCCCACCCGAATTGGTGTGATACGTGCTATCGCTCAGAGAACCAATTATTTGTTTAGGGTTTTGAGTCGACATGAGAGGTGCCTCCCACCCGAATCGGTGTGGTACATGCTATCGCTCCGAGAACCAATTATAGCATTGAGACAGTATGAGAGGTACCTCCCACCCAAATTAGTGTGGTATATGCTATCCGCTCAGAGCTCACGAGTTAAACATATTCGTGTACAATTACCAATCATTGTTTATGGTTCTGAGTCGACATGAGAGGTACCTCCCACCCGAATCATTGTGGTACATGCTATCGCTCTGGGAACCGATTTTTAGCACTGAGACGATATGAGAGGCACCTCCCACCCGAATCGGTGTGGTACATGCTTCCGCTCAGAACTTACGAGTTAAACGTGTTCGTGTACAATTACCAATCATATGTATTCAGGTCTTAAGTACCACATAGTTCAGAGAGAGAGAGGACAAGGGCGTCCTCACAAGTAAAATAAGATTTGTCGATAAGATTTACTTCGATCGACGTCGACTCAACACAAATGTAATTTACAATGGCAACACTTCACTTAATTCACATAGCACGATTCAATTGTAGCATCACTTAAGGGAGAACGAGTACGATAAAGTATGCACTCGTCTCAACAATTCCATAATACTCAATTAACAATTTAAAGCATTTATCAACAATTCATGCACTTGACACTCACCAAATCACAATAAGGGAGTAAGTGCAAAAGATCTTTAATGATCCGCTTCGGGATTCTCTTCGAGACCTTCTTCATCACCTGAAGAAAATGACCAACAATCACTCTCACACATTTTCACAAATTCCTTGTTAAATATGGAAGAATGCACACAATCTTTAAAATTCAAGTCAATGTCCTTATAAGAGCTTCACTTGATCGAAAATCAAGATTCAAAAGTGAGGATTTAAAGTTACTAAAGAAACTCGTATTCCCCACGAAATCGGGTTCAAAACAATATACCAATATCAAGATAAGAAGTCAAATTTAGAAAAATCAGATCTTACACTCAGTAGGTCCAAAATTAGAAAACTTAGTACCGTTGGAAACTTGGTTCAAAGTACTAAAAGTTCCTAGAAGACACTTTTCTAAGATTCTAAACGGAAGACATTCAAATTTCAGCTCAAAGTGGCTGATATAAGCATACAAGACAGTTTCGATCATGTTTTTCGGCAAATTTGGAAATTCGGTAAAATTCACAGAAAGTGAACTAGCCTCTGAAATTCGTAATACAATAAGAGTTCTAAAAAAAGTTTCAAACACAACAAGCGGAACTAAATTCAAGGTTTTGAGTGCCAAAATATAGCAGCTCAAAGTTTGCCAAAATTGAAGACTGTTCGGTCAATTTTCCAGATTTGAAGAACAACTTTGGCACATCATTTGTATATCGAAATGGTCTTAGAATGACACCAAATTTGGTACAATTAAACTCCCACATGAGGGCTATTCCTCTATCAAATTTCATGTAACAAATCGTATGGGAAGGTAGTTAACAAAACTACCAAAACTCAAGAAATTTCCAAGACAAATCTGTCTTCTTGCTTTCTTTTCCTTTTTCAAACATTTTGCACCATGAAATCGGTCCCATTTTGGTTCATTTGTGAAAACAAGGTCCAAGAAACATTTCATAAGCAATTGATAGTTGGTTGTCATCAAAATTTCAAAATAAAACATTTCATAAACAACTAAACCAGTCAGCCAGCAAAAGGAAGGGTTTTCCAGCTTTGCCGCAGTTTGGAAATTAAACCATATCTCACTCCATACAACTTGGAATCAAGAATGGTTGGTGGCGTTGGAAACTAGAATCATAAGGTTACATTTAATAAGAACAAATATTTTTCAAAATCAATTCATAAGTGAGAGAAAATAGAGCCAAAAAATGCAGCTTCTACCTTTCTCTCGGATAAGCCAACAGAACAGGGCAGCAAATTTGCCGACTCACTACAGCTCACTCATTTCGAACTAGAAAATGAATTTTATACCGTTGGAAAGCTACAAATGTCTAGTTTCAAATGCCACAAATGACACTCGATTTTGATATCTGTACAAAGAGATATGTTTGTTCAAAGAGACTGTCACGACCCCACCTCCCCCTAAGGCGAACCAGAGGGTTCGGCGGGCCGCCTGCCCAGCTCTCACCGGGACTCAGTCGTTCACTACAAACCTCAAACGAATAGCAATGTAAAACTCAGATATACATCAAATTAACCAATAATTACATATCAAAAGCGAAGCGTCCACGCTTCCGCAGCGCCACTCTGATCCATGATCCCAATGATTATACAAGAGGAAGTCCAAAACTAGCCTATTACACCTCCAATCAATTCTAAACGTTCAATACGATCCCAACATGAATGATTACACAAAAAGAAATCCAAGTACAATCCATACATGAGATAATCCACGAATAAACACTACAAACCCTTCCTTCGCCTTGAGCCCTGTGGAGGGGAATAAAACATTTTTGGGGTGAGCTAGAAGCTCAGCGAGTAACCAGTAAAATCAGTAATCAAATCTGTTTAACAGTAGTTCATTTCAATGATGTCATTTCAATATGGAGTATCAATAATTCAAGAAACATTTACAATGGAAAGCGATAGTAACATTCATGAAAAGGATACGTTCGTTCTCCTGTCATTTCATTGCATTTGGTTTCATTCGTGCATTCATTCACCCCGTCCCTGGCTTTTGGCCAGGCTCCACCAACCTACAAGGTAATACTCGAGTATACCGAAACGTTCACCCAAGTTCCTAGTCGCCCGACCGAGTCCGCTTCTGGCTCGAGATGACCGGTAACAAGGGGCAATGGCCAGTTCAGCCCAAAAGGCTTACATTCATGCACAATTAACATTTCAATCGCTCAATCATTAAAATTGCACAATCACTTAGGCTAAGTGCGATAAAGTACACACTCGCCTCGAAAACTCGTTTAGCAATCATTGAAAGCAAAATCAATAATAACAAGACACTGATATGCAAGCACGCATGATATGTAAGAAAACAGTTCCACAATTAACTTTGAAAACAGCTCAAAAGTAAATAATGCGGGAAAGCGGTTCAAAAGTAAATTTGGAAACAGTTCAAAAGTCAATAATGCAAGAAACGGTTCATAAATAATTTTTAGAAAGAGTTTGAGGTCACTCACCTCCACGGCCCTGAAACCATCCATCATATAGCATTGCCTTGCTCAAATCCAAGTCTTAGATCACAAACTCAATGCAAACAAGTCCTTTCAAAATTCGGACAGCACTTCCTCTTATCTTTCTTTACTTTTCCAGCCATCAAGGCTTCATTATTTCCTCATTCCAACCCAAAGGTACACAACAACAAGTTCATCCAATAACCATCCAGCAAGCTCCAAGTAGTACTAGTACAAGTCAAGCTAGGGAAAAGTCCGGATATGAAAGTTAAGCTCAAAACCAGAAAAACAGTTTTGACGTCATTTTGCGGTAATGGTACCAAAGGCACATCGAGTATCGGATGAAGGTGCAAGATACACCGTTTCGAAGCTAAGAACCAGGGATACAACAATGTAGAAGGTCACTCAGTCCAAATCCCAGCACAACTAAGTCAAATATGCCAAATAACAAACCAGAACCGTAATTACAGGTTTACAAATTACACTATGCTGTAATCAGTAAAACTCAGTCTAAACAGGTCCAAATGCAGAAATTCCAAAGGAATATGGTAGCTAGGACATCAAGCTACATTTCATCAGAAGACCTCAACACCCAAATCCAAAAAAATTCCAGTCAAAACAACCCATTTCATACGCAGTTCTAACATCCTGATGAACCCAGAACAGCAATAGTAATTTCGACTTATCTCATTCCACACTACTCCGATTGACCTGAAATTTTGTAGGCACCTTTAAAATATCATTCCATACAACTTTCATGTTTTAATCCAAGGCCAATTCGGCCTCTATATATGACCTAAAAATTCGGACAGAATGTTCATCACAAAACCCTCACTTTTCAATTTTTGGTCCAAAACAGAAATTGGTTGCAATTACCAATCATTTACATCCACTAGAGTCATAACCCCTCATTACCAACCATCATAAATCACCACAACATCATGATCACATTAAACCAGAAAATTCATCAATAAATTGAAAACCTTCACCAATTCATCTCAAACCAAGAAATAAACCACAAATTCATCACTTTAGCTACCATTAAGCACAACTTAAGCTTCATTAAGTGTAGGAGGAAGTGTAATCACCACTTACCTAGTAAACAAGAGAGAAGGAGTTGTAGAACACCTTAGCTTCCTTAAAAACTTCACCAAACAACTTACTAGCTCCTAATGGAGGGATTTTATGGAGTAGAAACTAGTTTAGGCAATTGGTTTTGGAAGATTGAACTAAATGGAAGCTAAAATGGTGAAGAGTTTCTTTCTTCTTTGCTCAAGAGAGAACCAGCCATGGAGGAGAAGAAAAGAGTGAATTTTAGTGATTTTTGTGAGATATTTAACTAAATGGCAAAAAGTCAAAAAGGGTGAATAGTTGTCTTAGGCTTCAACCACTCACAAAGTGACACGTGTCACTTCATTAAATGCATTTCTATCCTTCTTTTTTCCTCTCACATCAATCACTTCACCTCCTCTACTTATCTCTTAACACCCGATAAATTTCACCCAGTATCCGGAACTTAACCTAATTGGTCGAATTTTTCCGAACTTTTCGCCCTAGTGGGTCCCACATTCAAAATACGCTTTTAATTTTTCAAACACTAACCGATACTAGAAAAATCATTTTAAAACTATCTTTGCTCATAAACATTATCTGGGAAATTTTTTCTAATAAAGAAAATGTAGAAAAAGCGGGCGATTAAATAAAATAAACCCTAGAAAATTAAAAAATTTCCGGGTTCTCAAACTCATTTTTTTTTCGGGGCGTCACAGAGACACTGTTCAAGCTGTCCGAACACAGTTTCCAGGTATCTTCACATTTCGAAATTTCAAGTTTTACTCGACCAATTCAAATTATTTTTGGTAGAAACTTTCTACGCACCATATAAAACATATATATATCAGTTTCATAGTCATTTGAGTATCAAAAATTCGAAGCAAAGGCATGGCAATAACAGGACAGATTTCGGCCAGCATTCCTGCGCAATTTCCTTCAATCTTTCCTTCGATTCTCTATCCATAATCATCTTAAACAACTCAACCAAGCATTATATCATCATATCAGCCCATACAACCAAGGTTAGAATTTATAGAGCCCACTTCAACCAATCCAATCCAAGTAATAACAACAATAATGAAGCTACAAGCTTCAAAGCCAAGGATAAAACCCATTAAAGCCAAGAATGAAAGATTGGATGGTGTTGGATGGTTAACTCCTACCTTTGAGAGAAACCAGAAATATTTTGGCACCAAAAGCTCCAAGCAAACTGCCAAGATTAAGCCTTTCACCAAGCTAGAGCTGCTCTCCAAGTGATACGTGAGCTGTGTGGAAAATTTGAGGTGAAATGGAAGCAAAAATGGTAGTGAAATGGAAAGAGCTCTTCTTCTTCTTCCTTGGAGTGTTTGGCCGGCTATGGAAGGTGAAGAGAGAGAGTGTGGCTGATGAATGAAGCTTCCTTTGGAAGCTTAAGGGTTTTGTGGATACAATTTGTACAAAATTCAACCATGAATAGTGTTCACGCGCGCGCGTTTCGTATCCGTTTTCTCTCGATTTTGTTTCACTTGTGCACTAAACCTCTAATGTAATTCCTTTAACACTATAATTATTCACTCTTAGTAGTCTAGTATTAATTTCTTAAATCTCCACTTAGCCGTTCTGGCTCGGTTTACGCGAACTTCCAATTCGAGCGCGATAAAGCGAAACTTAAAAGAAATTCTTGTAACGATAATATAACTCACTAATACTTGGGTAAATAATCCTAAAATAACTATTTTTGAAATAAAAACATGAGTCCTCACAAGTATTAATTCCTCAAATCTCCAATTAGTTCGTACAGGCGCGACTTTCGGGAAACTTTCGACGCACTCGCGGTATAAGCTTAAATTTTTAACTTACTCACCTCTAATCCATCAATTGACTTTTCTTAGTCTACTATTACTCATTCTTAATTCTCTAGGATTATTGCACTCTCGATTCAAATATTGTCTCTAAAAATGTGTATTCACTATTTCTTAATAAACGAGCCTCCGAAAAATAAAATTTGCTAACGGGACGTTTTAAAATATAAGTGGGACAGTATTCCATGTAAATGGTTTTAAAATGGTTGACATAAATTATTCGGAGAAAACAGATGAGTAAATAATTAAATAATCCAATAAAATAGAATTAAAAGTAAGGAAAAATTCGGATCCTCACAGGGTAACCCATTTATACCCATATGTAAAAAGTTAAGATACCATATCCAGCTATTTATGGACGGATATGGATAAATTTGGTTAAATAGGTTTGTTTGCCACCTATAGCTACAACTTTACTTTCCTTCCTTTTCATATCATGCTACAGGTGATGAGACCGGTTTGCCCTTAAAAAATAAGAAATCCAGATCGGCTGCTGAGCATTCTGTCTACCTTAACTTGAAAATTAGATGGAATGGTAGAAAAGAGAAGAATTTATAAGTTCAGTGACATTTTTGGCCAAAAAAAAAAGTTTAATGGCAAAAACACATAATCGATAATAGTTTTGGTAACATATTCTTCCATTTGCTCAAAACAAAATTAACTGAGAAAGGATGGGACTTAAAAAGTGGAAACAGATGGGAATTTGAACTCACGATCTTTAAATTATGCAATCTCAACTTTAACCACTAGACTAAGAACTCCTCGGCAATTGGAGTACATTTTTTCGAAATTGTTAAAAATATTTTCTTGGTTTTGGTTTGCTAATCCATTTTATGGGCTGGAAGCCTTCATCAGAGTAGATTTTTTGTGGAAAAAGTTGAAGTATTTTGTTGCATATGCAACTGTTTATTCACAGGAATGGTGCAAGTTCCAAGTAGGGGACATTTGTATTCGTTCATGACCGAAAAACGATGATATTTCCTATCTGGATTCTAGCACAAGGTGCAATTATCTGGACATTGTTGAGACGCTATAGCCAAACGTGTATTGGCCCACGGCACAAGTGATTACCATCAATAGAAGTACTGCTTGTTTCACATCCTTTGAATTCTGCAATCGTGTAGTTTCCTATCATTGGCTTTACACTTCTACTCTTCAGTCTAATTATTACATGGGATAATTGCAGAAACCTCCCCTGAGGTTTTTAATGGTTGCACTCGCCTCTCCTAAAGTTTCAAAAATAGCACTAACCTCCCCTGAACTTAACATTTTTAATAGCAAATTCAGCCCATGTCAGAGAAAGTACCATTAAAAAAGTCTTTGAAAAGTGAGATAATAATATTGTTCCATTTATACCCTTTTTGCCTCTTGTGAGGTTGTATTAGTAAAAGAATGAAAATATTAAAAGTTGCTAAAAATTAGTGAAACTCAAGGGGATATAAACGTAAAGAGAATAAGTGCAGCAACAACAACTGGAACAAGTAATGAACATATGTTTAGAAACATATAAAGTATACAACAAACTCAAAAACTTTCCTTCGCTAGTGTGTATAGAAACTTTTCAAAAATCAATAACAGTTTTTTTTAGTGATTAGTTTGCTAGTTAAAAGTGAAGTAGTGGTGCCAAAAGAATGGCTTCATCAAGCCACTTGAGAAAATCATGGAATTCACCAAAGTGGCAAAGTTAGAACAATCAAATGCCATAGCAAATACACTACTTATCATCAATCTAATGATTACTTTAATGACTATTGCTATTGTACCTTTATTTATACTCTTTTCTCCTTCTGTTTCATGAATGTTTAAGATGAATAGAATTCAGCCAAATCCATTAGAATTTATTCTCTTATGGAATCGGCATATTCCACTCAAAATCTCGATCTTCATGTGGCGCCTCCTAAATGGCTGGCTCCCTTTCCCGGACAAGCTACAACAATTTGGCTTGCATCTACCCTCCAAGTGTTCCTTTTGTCCTAGTTCAGAGACACTTCAGCACTCCTTTGTCCATTGCTGCATGGCTCGACAGGTTTGGACTTATTTCCAGTGCATGCTAGGGCTTAGAGGCGCGGCAGACACACTCGTAGAGACACTACAAGGATGATGGATCCTGGTATCTGACAACTCTCCAACAGCTGTATTGGCCCATCTCCTACCGATCCTAATTTGTTGGGAGCTCTGGAAGGCAAGGAACCAGGTCGTCCATGAGAATGTTTTCTTGCGGCCGCCTCACATATGCCGACAAATTGTATGGCACCTCAATGCCATAGGAGCAACTCATCCGTTTGCATGTGCGAACGAAGATACCTGGTGTCGGTTGGGTCTTCTGCCTACCTTTAAGACGCCAAAATCGCTGAAGTGTATCCCTCTAGCATGGTCCTCGCCGCCATATCTCTACAGTAAATTGAATGTTGACGGATCATCCCTTGGGAACCCTGGACACTCCGCCTACTACGGCTTTTGCACGAATATGGAAGCGAAATCCAGAGCTCTCCTGGAGGGTCTCCTTTTGTGTGTCTCTCTCAGCCTGGTCAAGGTAATAGTCCATATGGACTCGGAACAGCTGCTCAAGATAGTGCAACGAACAGTTTCTACACCTTGGAAACTTGACTCTCTTGTTCGTCAAATACACGAGGTGTTATCTCGAGGGGAATTTATGCCAGAACCTAGCTACAGGGAGACCAACACTGTGGCAGATTAATTAGCGAAGCAGGCTTCCACTACACATCGGTCGAGGACCTACGAAGCCGCCACTTTACCAAGACGGGTGAGAGGTTTTGTCCAGTTAGATGCAAACCAGTACCCTTATATTCGGCTCACGCGGTGCGGGGGTCGGTATCCCCCTCCTTGCTAGGCTGAGTATAGGTCGGAGGGGGCAGGCTTCCAATAATGTAACTTCGTAGTTTCCTCAATAACATCAGTAGACGTTTTCGAATATATATATATATATATGCTTCATAAAGCTCAAATATCATGCTATTATAATTACAAATACATAAAATTTCACCACTATTTCTTTCTCAAAAAAGACACCATCGGGTAAAACTTCCATCTTACAGATTCACAACAAAACTCGCAAGAAATTCAAACGGAAGGCTTTTCAATGCATAAAAAGGGTACAAAAATTCAGTACCAAAGAATTACTAAAAAAGTGCAAGATTCAATTAAACATTGAAAAGGAGCTACAACATCATAATTGCAAAATACAAATTTTGCATTAAGATTTAAAACAAACCTCACAAAAGGAGAATCAACTTGCCGAACTAAAATAATGGAAGGTTAATGAATATCAAGGAAATCAAACTAAAATAAAAAAATGCACCATGGTAACTGAATAAAGGGGCAAAATAAAAAGAAAATTGATAAAGGTTAAATAAAATATAGTTAACGAAAAAAAATTAAATCCATATTTGGCAGCGTGAAATGGAAAAAATAATGGAACATAGTAGACAATAAGAGTAGTGGTGGTAAAAGATCTATTGCCTATGTTTCTCTTTAAAAAAATATAGAGATGATTATGAATCATGATTTTGGAACAAAGGAAGAAAAGAAACAACCATTTTCGTATAAGAAAAAAAATACATTCAGTTAATTCTGGAGGAAAAAGGAAAAGATGCATCGACTGAGTGGAAGGAGGAAATGTAGAGAAAAATTAGGATGAAGGAAAAAAAGAAGGGAAAAAGCAAAATACTGGATTAAAGAGTTAAAATTGATGGAGGAAGAAATAACAGAATAAATCAGTTAATTGTTGCGATACCTCTCCGTAGTTTACAATAATCACCTAAAAAAATAGTAAGAAAATAATCTTAGTATAATTAATTATAAGGAAAAAATTTGAAGGGGAAAAAGGAAAGATGAACAAAAAAGAGGGAGATGAGGGTTGAAAGCAGAGGCAGAAAAAAGAAGAAGAGAAGAATTAGGAGGAGTGATGTTTATGATTTTTGACTAGCCAAAAAAAAATAGTGGAGTAAAAATTCAACTAAAAATGAAAACTACCACTCGTCAAAAATATAGACAATACATGTGTCAAAAAGATGGGTTTCTACAGTAAATTGACTTTTTTCTTATATACAAGGTAGATACAAGCTTTATTTTTTTTTATTTTTTGCTTCTGAAAACATTACAATTGCTTACCATGTCCTTGTTTGTCTTCTACAAATATTATAATTGAATGATGGCATTTTCAGAGAGAGAGAGAGAGAGTGTGTGTCAAGTTTATTTTACATTTGGAGCTTAGGGTTCATAGAATACTCATTAATATATTGTAGAGCAAATCATTTCTAAATTAATTTTATAAAGCAAATTATTGAATTATTTTGGTAGCATATCCTGATGTGTTATAAAAATAACGTTATTAAATGATAGATAATTGGGCCTGTTTGGCTTGGCTATCAAGAATTGCAAAAAAAAAATTCAAATTTTGTTCTACTTGCATCATAAACACAATTTTTAATCACATTTTTATCTTACATACATTACATCACAAAAAGTGTTACAGTATTAGTGTAGATAAATTTTTTCAAATAATCTACTATCCAAATGACGATTTGGATCAATGTGTGTTTGGATTGTTTGGATAATCATTATTTGCAAATTATTTTTTTTTTACATCACAAATATATTTTTCAGCCATTGGTTCATTTCACATGATAAGTTTCTATTGCAGTTAATATCAACATACAAGTAACACAGCACCATTAGTAGATTATGTTTAAGGTTTATAGATCTTGGGGTCTAGGAATTATCTACAATAATATATATGCTTGTGATACACCCCAAATTGGCCTTAGTGGTATTTCAACATTTCTTCTTGGCTCACTTTAGCACCATAATTATATTAATAAAACAAATTGTCATTGATTGACTTGAAACATAAACTTGTGCTCATTCTCGTATTTGATTATACTCAGAGTTGATTGCCAGAGCATCTGCTTGTGCAACTTTGATCAACCACACGGAAGGTTGACTTCCTCCTAGTTTTGCTAGGAAGTTTTTAGCACTAGTGGCCAACGTGGCAAATAATAGCATTGTTTTTCATCTTCTTCATTCATGTGGCTAACCATGTTGATGTCCTTGTCGCCGGAGGAGGTGAAAATGATATCTCCCCTAGAGACCACATCTTCCAGCATTGAAACTTGGGAACTTCCACGAGGCCTTGAAGAGTAACACTGAGCCCATTGAACTTTGTCTTGGTGGCCACAAGAAAATCCTTTTTTTGGATTGTAGGTGAGAGTTCGAATTTCATCTATAGCAAAAAAAATTTAAAGAAAGCGTTAGAACATCTCTTTGGTCTATTCAAACCTCAATTGCGGCAAAAAAAAATTCAAAAGAGATGTTAAAATATTCTTTTAATTACACGGCCTCTTTAGATTTCCTTATCTCGTAGAATAGGATAGATTAGATTATACAAATATTGTTGTTGCCATAAAGGAAAAAAGGAGCCTTGTAGAGCACAAATTGGATCAACCTCAGTCACATAACACAACCACCAGCTTGCTTCTCCAACTTGAAGCATCGGATGAAAGTATAATTTGAATCAGTCCGACGACTTGGACTTTTCCAACTTGGCAAGTCCACGCAAGGCTTCACAGCGAGACTGCTATCCTCGCTTAATTGTCCGGGACCAACAATCCTCGGCCTCACCTACTTAATAAATGCCAAACGACTTTGAATTAGTAGCAAATCCCAATCCTACGCCAGCTTCTTATTTTGTCTTCAATGGTGCAACTAGTAATCATTCCATAAAAATATTGAGTTAGCAATTTTTCCCACTTAATTTTGTTCCAATGTTTACTCTTCTTGTATACCTCTCCTTCCACTTCAGTCTGTTGTTCACCATCACTTCCAGTGACACTCCACCTTACACGCCCACAGATTATATTCTGATCAACTGTGGCTCATCCTCAAACGCAACTTCAACCGATGGCCGACACTGGGAAGGCGATGTGGGCTCAAAATTCTTGCCGAACGACGTTGCAAATATTTCATTAGCAGACACAGCAACCGAACAACATTCCTCAGTCACCCAAATCCCTTTTCTAACTGCCCGTATCATTCGATCTCAATTCTCTTATACCTTTCCTGTCTCCCCCGGCGAAAAGTTCCTCCGCCTTTACTTCTACCCGTCCTCCTACTCCAGTGGCCTCAATACATCTGAATCTTTCTTCACTGTCACGGCTAATAACTACACCCTGCTCAGCAACTTTAACGCATTTCTTATAGTTTCTGCCAAGAAATTCTCACCTGCCTCCCTCATTAAAGAATTCATCATCAATGTTCAGGGTATGAATCAATTCCTCAAGGTTAACTTTTTGCCCTCTATGAATTCCTTCGCGTTCGTTAATGGAATTGAAGTTGTTTCAACCCCGGACGACCTCTACATGGGTAACCATGACATGTACGCTAATCCCCTTAAGTTCGTGAATTGTCCGAATGTTCAGTTCGAGTTTGATCAGAACAAGACTGCCTTCGAAGCTCTTTACAGGCTCAATGTTGGAGGAAATGATGTTTCTCCGGTATATGATAGTGGGATGTTCCGAGAATGGGCTTCCGATGACAAGTTCATCTGGGGCGGAGATCAAGGAAATCCATTGAGCAATAATGAAATTGCTATCAAGTACACTCCGCAAACCCCAAATTACGCCGCACCCCCGATAGTTTATGCTACCGCAAGGGCAATGGGCCAGTTTAGCACCAGGTTCAACTTGAGCTGGATCTTTCCCGTTGATTCTGGGTTTCTTTATCTCCTGAGGTTGCATTTTTGCGAGATCAATCCTGATTTGATTACAAAGGAGAACCAACGGGTGTTCACAATATTCATCAATAATAGAACAGCTGAGCCAGAGGCTGATGTTATATATTGGGCACATGACCCTGGAATCTCGATTTTCAGAGACTACATCGTGTATGTTTCAAACCCACCAGATGGTCGCCGGAACAAGCAAGACCTGTTTCTTGCTCTCCACCCAAATCTTGACGTCAAGCCAAAATATGCCGATGCAATCTTGAATGGCTTAGAATTGTTCAAACTGAATAGCTCCGAAGGCAATCTTGCCAGTACCAATCCTGGCATTGCGGTGGATCCCAATTCCCTGGTGTCAAACACCAAGTCACCGAATAAGGGGAGCAGCAGGAAATTTCGGGTGTCTATTGCTATCGTGGGAGGGGTGGCGGGAGGGGCCGCCATGGCTTTAATCATAGGTTTCCGAACCCGGCTCCTCTCTAGGAGAGTAATCCTCCAGTTTCCCGCAATGCATACTTGGATGTCAGGCACATGTGTTGAATTTTTAATCAATGGTCCGACAACTCTACTCAACTTCATGTTTCCCAACCATGGTTAGAAGACTCCAACCAACTTCAATCTCTCTCTTTTAGATGACTAAAATCGCTAGGACCTCTATGTCAACTTCTCCATAATTTTGGCTTTCATTCCCACACGTTGTAAGCTATTATTTTTTGAGTTAATTTTTCCTACACCATTAGTGTAAACCTACTTTACACGGATGGCTCACCATATTGCGCCACCTCGTTAATAAAAATTAGCAACCTATTATAATCTGCAACCATTACCTATTACCAAATATAAAATAGTTTAATGATAAATATCTTGTTTAACTAACATGATAGTAGGAGCAAATTCCACGGCATTCATCATCACTAGTAATTCACCTCTTTTTTTGTCTCTTCCTTCTCTTTCTATTGTATTATGGATTTGTAACCAAGTTCCTCTACTGATCAACTCAAAATTGGGATTACATGTTAGACTTCTTTAATCTTTCTCTCTCTCTCTTTTATATGTATGATGTCTTTTATAAACCCACTTTAACTTAATTTTTGCAAAGTGTAAACCCTAATTCAATATTTGTTCAAGAATGGATTTTGTAGTATAAAAGAAAGATGAAATAAATATGTCGAAAAATAAGGAAAAGTAACTAACTTTCTCTTTATATCGCAAAATTATAGTGTAGATCGATTCCAACCATGTAAATGGAAATCCTTATTAAATCTGTTTTGAATATTTCAAGAGTGGTGCAAAACATCACAGGTTTGTATAGCACCTCTACTTTTTTTTTAAAAATGACATTGAAAATTTTTAACCTGATTTGACACCATACTCAATATTGCAGAGTTGCACTTCAAGGGTTGCAAGTATTATGTGACAAACTTGATGATTTGCCCTACGAAAATGAGCAAGACAGTGGTTTATCTATTTCTCAAGTTGACTCACATTCTGAAATTCATGATCTCACTCAAGGTCAAACATCTCAGAAGAATATATTCAGTCCCGTAACAGTTGCATCAAAAGGGCATCCTCACACTTACAAATGAAGGGTGGTTTAGAAAAGTCTTGTAAAAGCAATAAATGCTCTTATTGCATACAGAAGGGGCACAATAGAAGTACGTGTCCCAAATTAAAAAATTGCGTCGACTGTTAAGTGCAATAAATGTTCTTGTTTGGAGCCTGGTAGCTTGATGTATTACCTTTTCATTCATTCGCGTGTACTGTTTAGATGTTTAGATTACTTCACTAGAATGATAGTTTGTTATCAAGTTTGCTTGTCCAGGTTCAGATTACTTACGTAGAGTGATAGTTTGATGTATTTATCCTTTCACTGATACATGTTCACTTGTCCACTTCAAATGACTTGACCAAAATATTTGTCCCCTTTAAGTGACTTGACCAGAATGTTAGTTTTAATTGGGATGTCATTATATTGTTATTTATTATTTGTTTGCAATAGCATACGAAGCGAGACCAAACAGTTAGGCGAGAGAGCCATGTTATAAAAATAGAAAGACAAATTTATGCATCAATAATATACTAGTACGTTTAGCATTAGCATTTCAATAATATAAGATTGTCCATCCAAGACCTTTCCTGAAGTCAAGAGCCCATGATGGTGTTACAATGAAAACTAGCACAACATACTAAATCACAAGACTAGTGAGATGCTAAATTACAAGACTAGTGAGGTGCTGCATTTACAGCTGCACCAGAATTTTCCTTCAACTTTGTCTTGATGCAATTACTTAAACATCCAAGAGAAAGCCACAAATGCATGTCACCATTGTCAGCGCTCATCACAACTATGGTGGACAGTTAAATCTGAAATTTGACAAATTGATCCAGTCAAACGTGACAGTTGATAAAAAATAATAACATTTGTAAAATCAACTTCTATCTGTCAGCAAGCTTCACCACCATTACAGAATCTGTTAACAATTCAGGTTAACAAATATTATGAGGTAAGTTCTAGTACAACTTAATTATACTTTTGAAGTACCTCTTATATGTCTTGCCAGGAAGACATTCCAATGAATCTGACTGGTACACTCCTCTAAAAGTTACATCTAACTAATTCAGGCCATACAGAGGGAGTTCATGATAACATACTTTACATAGAATGATACTAAACTAGACTTATTGGAAGATGATCCATGTGGGTAACCTTGGACATCAATAAGAAGATTCTCATTCAGTTGTATATTCAAAAAATATAGGGTCAGGATGTGGATACGAATTATGACATAGAGATCTAAACTAATTGTACTTAAAACTATATAACCAAAACTTGCAAAATGTACTCAGGTTTGCTTAGGTAAATCCTTGGTGCCTCCATGCACTAGATGAGTTATCAGAAACTACAAAATTCAGGGTTACTGTAACATGAATCCTAACTGATTTGTGTAAAATCGTTGGTTTACAAACCAATCATAACCCACAATTTCAAGAGACAAACCAAGTTATGTGTCACAAACTAAAACGAAGAATGCAAATCAATGACTACAAGAAACAACTGGATGCCAAACTAACTTAACTCATTTATTTTACGTACTCCAGATATCCAAAACATGTATAAAGAACCCTTCCTCGTATAATAATAACCAAATTAATTTTAAAAGGAAAAGTCATCAGAAGCATCACCAGTTAAGCATGCATAAAGCAAGCCAAGATTTCAAGATTAACCAACTCAAGAGGGAAATAGACGATGTATATAACTGCAAGAATTGTGCACCTTTACTACATGTATAATGCTTAAATTACCACTGATTTGAAAAAAGGATGCTAGTAGAAAGTCATTCTTTTATGCAATAGTGGCATAGGAATGAATGCACACCTTTACCAGATTCCTTGGCATTATATTGAGATAATGCATCAGCTTTGATGAGCAGAAGCACAAATTGTACTTGTTGGACCCTAAACTTGAAACAAATACATTAGTAAAACCGCATATCCCAATTATATTACAAACTTCTTATCAAAATCCGTACCTTCGGAGTGACCATTAAACCACAAGACTACTTTGTGTGCAGGACTTAATGATTGCCATAACCTAATTACACATAAATAGTAAGCCCAATTAAATTTACCTCATCTGCCAAAAGGGTATGATGACAAGCACAATAATACAACACGGGCCTCGATTAAAATCCGTGACAAATTATTCCAGGCTTTCATTCTGTTTCAAAAATCATGTTCAAAAACCAACATAACCCATGAACTTCTATATTCCAAACTTCAATCATTCAGCAATATGATAGTCATGGCGACAGTTTTTTGAGTGTAGAGCCACACTTATAAGATCGTTAATTAGATTTGCCTCTCCTTCCAAAGTAAACCCAAATAGGTAGTCTGATAACAATAGTTTGGAAGTTAATTTTACAATTCAAATCATCCCACATTAAATATAGCTTATAATTTGACAGATATCCATTGCATTACCTACTGTTTGAATAAATTGAATATAGCTTATAATTTTATTAAACAACCAAATTATCAAGTAAATTATGCTATTATCTGGATTTTAGTCCCTTTTCAAGAAAGCAATATCTTTTCACCAATTTGATCCAAATAGGATATTCTTTAACAAAAAACAGCCCACAACCACAAGCTGAAATAATTCCATCAATAATGCAGTCTGGTCAATAATCATGAAAGAATTAGTAAAATTTTTATTATCCAATACAGGCCACACCCAAGATCAGTTGCATAGAATTCTCTATCTAGAACAAAACCATACTTGCAACATATACTCCAAGCACAAGGTCATTTTCATAGCTCTCAATAGTATCAAAGAGAAGAAGATAACAAAAGCGACATTTTTTGCAGTACTTAAAAGGGATAATCACCAATCCAAACAAGAAAATAAGCAAAGCCCATGAACCTTTCAATCCTGAAATTCACATAAAAAGTCGTTTCCAGTATTACACCTCTAGGAAAACAAGGACTTGCTTGCTGCCCTTCCCATATGATTTTTCACTATTTTTTAAAAACCCTAATCACTAATTGTTGAAAAATCGAGTTGGAAGATTCGTAAAGGGCGCTTCTACGGTTGGTAGAACAAAGGATATAACATGTATTACAAAGGATGGAAGGGTGGAAGAGCAATAAAAAGGAGAGGATAAAGAAGCATAGAAATAAGAACAACAAGAGAGGAAGGATAGATATAAGAGACGAATTTTATTTAGCAATAATTTATAAATATCAACAAATTAAATAGCATAGCAATATTATTAACCGGGAGTAATAGGTTGCCAATTTTCATTAACGAGATGGTGCAATATGATGAGCCGTCAGTGTAAAATAGGTTTACACTAACGGTGTATAGGAAAGATTAACTCTTATTTTTTTCTTCTAATCTTTTCATTTTATTTTTAAAACTTCTATTTTTCAATCTATTCCTTTCAGAACGAAAATTGGGAACACCCACAAACTGAATTAAAAGATTGTGTTTTAAATTACTAATTGATATAGGAAAATCATAAAATGCTCAAAATCAAATTATCTTTCTAAAAGCTATTTGCTAGGTTTAGTTACAAATTATATTTTCTTACATATTAATTTCTTTCTGACATATCAAATCACACATTTAACTTATCATTCTTCTCATATGGAACTAGTGATTTTAATTAGTGTAATATGATTGCACATTCTATGTTACACGTTTTCAATCCAAGTGAAAATCATAAGAATAAAAAACATTACATTCGTTGGATCAATTTTTATGAGATGTATAAATTTGCTCAACATTTCATTTGATTTTTACTAATTCATAAAAGTCCCATCCCGAATTAGTATATTGGGGCGTATTTTGTCTGTTAAGGTCAAGATTTCATACTTAATATTCTTTAGGGGAGAATAAAAATGTTTGTCAAAATAAAAGAAAGGAAGAAATTAACTTGGAGATTCAAAATAAAAATGATTGAAATTATCATGAAAAGATGACAAGAAGCTTAGTGTCATTTGACCCTTAATTTTAGCATCCTTTATTATATTGTATTTTCTTGGCAAAATCCCGTGCCCGAGGGATGATGACCAGCCATTTATTTTATTAATATATTAAAATAAAAAGGAGGGGACAATAACCTTACCTCCATTACAAGAAAATAACTAATAAAAGTAAATAAGAAGTATTACACTCTTACAAGAAAATCTCTATCTAACATACGGTCACCTATACTATCAAAAGTAATGAAAGCTCTAATCCTATAAGGAAGAGATGAAGAAGAATAAAAGAAAAATCCTGATTTAGGGGTTAAGGAAGCCATTCCATTCACCGCTGCATTTGCCTCACAGAAAACATGAGACGCATTACTAGGCAATTGTCGAAGTAAATATTGAATATGTCGCGAAGACACAAAGGCCATTTGCCATTCCTGTTAGACGTAATCAGATTCACAAGCAATGCAAAGTCCACCTGAACTTGAATGTTGTGAAACCCTCGAGCTACACACTCTTTCAACCCATTGAACAAAGAAGAACTTTTCGCTTGAAGCATGTCACAGTCACAAAATTCATTGTAGAATGCAAAGAAAACCTTCACATCCCGATCCCTGAGCACACCTCCGCCAGCTATCTTTCCCATCCTAACAATTACATTAATATTGAGCATGAGTGAATGTTGATCAGACTGCTTCCAATGAACAACCATCATCTTTATCCTCAACTCGCTGTTAAAGTGGAAAAACCAGCACAAAAGACATCTAGATCACCTAAAAGTTGCTACATAAAAACAGCATTAATGAGAGATTCTACCATGCAACAAATTTTAATAAACCCTAAATATCCCATTTTTTGCAAGTATACAGATTGTTTATTGATCACAGAAATATTAGGTATCGATCCCACAGGGAAGATTGTCAATTACCGATAGTTTTCGAACTACTTTATTTTTTAGAACACCATAAATGCAACATTTTAAATTACACTACAAAGATGAAATAAAGGTAATAAAAATAATAGTAGAAATCTCCTAGAGCCATAGAATTCCTCATTACTCTTGCAAGTGAAATTACTGGTTAATTTAATGTTATTATCTGGGCTAGTTATGGTCTAATTTCCTAATGTATGTAAAATTTACTCTTGTAGTGAATCAACTATACTTGTAGCTAAACTTCACCTACTCTCGTATTTATGAAATTAACTACAAACTTTTTTTTTATGAAATTACATGGAACAAGCCACTAAAGCAACAAAGATGCTCTTCTTCTTTCGTTAGTGAATTCCCTAGATTTAGCACTTCTTTGAACTAGTGTCAAATTCTAATTCTCATTGTAAACTTAACAACTTACTAAATGCCAATTAAATAACTTGTTCAAATATTATCATCAAATAGCCAATTAAACATTACTAATAAAATATAAAAAGTTCATCCATAATTCTAGGTATAAATTTTAGCAAAACATGAAGAGAACGAAAGAAAAGGCCATACTTGTATTATAGTTAAACATCAACTCAAACACAAAAGAGAAAATGATAGAATGTGAGGACCCACAAATTTTTCGATTTTAAACCCCTATTTTTGGCTCATTTAACTATTTATTTGGATATTTGCCCCGAATAATATTTTCTAACCTTATTAGACCTAAATACATGGAATTATAGCTTCATTATATTTTTAAAGTGACTTGTTTCAAAAATTAAATTTTGGAAGCTCGTTTAGTGAAAATAGTGAAAATGTGTTTGGAAATTTTAACCGATTGAGAGTACAATAAGTTTGGAAAATTGGAGGATTGCACAATGGTCATAAAATAGGTAATTTTATGTTTAAGTACTCAAGTGATAGTTATTAGTACTATAGTTATAAGAATTTCTTGGAGGTTTAGTTTTATCGCGCTTAATTTGGAAGTACGCGTTTTCACACGCGCGATTTAATTACGGGACTTTAGACCCTTATTTTGGAACAATTAAGAGTGAATAATATTTATATGGATATAAGTGTATTGGAGGTTTAGTGCACTAGTGAAATAAACTCGAGAGGAATCGAGCACAAAACGTGCGCGTACACGCGCGAAGGAGAGTTGACTTTTTGCACAAATCTTAGCCACACAAATGAAGCTTCCTTAGGAAGCCAAATTTGGACCAAAACACTCTCTCTCCTCCTCACAAAGCAGCCGGCCATCCTTGTGCAAAAACAACTCAAGTTCTTCAAATTTCTCCTTCACAAAATCTTCATCAATCTTCATCCAATTCCTTCCAAATTTCACACACACTTACCTTAATACTTGGAGATCATTTTAAGCTGCAAAAAGGAGGAGCTTTTCACGGTTTTTCTTGGCCAAGAGGGGACCGAAATTCTGCCATTGTTCATCACACAAGTAGGTAACAATCCGACCATCAAATTTTGGTTTATGGAAGTAGAATTACACGTATAAACTCTTGCATGCATGTGGGTAGTCTTGTTTATGATGGATTTTTGTTTGGTGGGCTCTATGAACTCCCACTTTGGATGGAAGGACTGATTTGATGGCTGATGATGAAATTAATGGTGGTTTAGAGCTTAAATTAGTGGATTAATGTTGTATTGTTGGTAGAAAATCAAAAGAGGTGCTTGGAGCAAAAGTGACCATTTTGCCCCTGCTTTGTTTGAGCACTTTGGTGCTCAATTTTGAGGTTCTAAAGGCTTGTTTCTGTTTTTTACATGTTATATTGAGTGTGTAAAAATTTTCATTGAAAAATAACTTGATTTGGTCACCCAAATGTTGGAATTACGAAAGCTTAGAAATCTGGAAACTATTCCCGTCCAGGCAGTCATTTTGTTTCGGCTATACCTTTTTACTCCAATGTTGGAATCGAGTGTTGTTTGTGGCAATGGAAACTAGACATTCCAAGTTTTCCGTTGGTATAAAATGCATGTCCTGGTTCCACTTGAGCAAGCCAAACCATTCGTTTGAAATTCGCTGTCCTGTTTCGTTACTTCCTGGAAGGCAGCACATGAGCTGTAACTTGATGCTCATGAACAAGCTAGTTATGGACAGATTTTAAAAATGGTTTCTTCTGAGAAAATATATCCTTATGAGTCTATTTTCCAACACCACTAACCATGCTCAATTCCGAGTTGAATTGAGTGATTTATGATCAAAATTCGAATCTGGTCTTGTGAAGGAATACCATGCATTTGGACAGATTTGAAACTCACAATGATTTGGGACTTGTTATCCGAAGCTTCTTAGTGTAAATCACCTATCAAATGTACCTTGGACATATTTTAGACATTACCCATTGGAATGGACCATGTTTGAGATGTTTCTTGACCGAATGTTTGGAAACGGCAAAACGGAAGTTCAAAGGCAGCTTAGCCTTGGAATTTCTTGTGATTTC
Source organism: Coffea eugenioides (assembly GCF_003713205.1). Taxonomy (NCBI): domain Eukaryota; kingdom Viridiplantae; phylum Streptophyta; class Magnoliopsida; order Gentianales; family Rubiaceae; genus Coffea; species Coffea eugenioides. Next base: position 17,856,792 of record NC_040043.1, on the reverse strand, counting down.
AACGGTTTCGTTAACCAACTTTCCATACATATTTTTCTATGAAAATTGGCATAGGAATAGTCCCTATATGGTATTATTATACTGCTAAATTTGGTGCCATTCTGAGTCCGTTTCGCTGCTCAACTAAACTTCCAAAGTTCATGATTCAAGTTTGGAAAACTCTTGATTAACAAGGAAACTTTAGTAACTTTGAGCTACCATATCTTCGGTGCTCAAAACTCCAAATCTTGTTCCATTTGTTTTATTTTAATCTTGGATTGAAACTCTAATAGTGTTCCAAATTTTAGAGGCTAGTTCAAATCAAGTGAATTTTGTCAAATTTTCAAAGTTGGCCAAAAACTAACCTAAACCTGCCTTAAGTGCCCCAAAACAGCAACTTTGAGTTAATTTTTGAATACTTTCTGTTTGGAATCATGGGAAAGTGTATTCTAGGAACTTTTAGTACTTTGGAAGAGGATTCCAAAGGTACCAAGTTTTCTAATTTTGGACTTGTAAAGAGTGAGATACGATTTTTCAAAAAATTCGTATCAAAACTGAAATTTTCTAATCTTAAGGAAATGGAGTTTTTCGAATTCTCCTTATTCCTTCGATATTACTTGAACGTTTTATACTTGAGTTCAAAGATGAAAACTGGATTTCTTTTGTACCTTAAAACCCCACTTTTGAGCCTTAATTCGCGAGTAATTTAGGCTCGTTTTAGTGAAATTTCTTAGGATTGTACAAGCGTGCAATCTTCTCGATAATTGGGGTTTATAAGTGATTGTTCCCTATTAATTGCACAGGCTCGCAGGAGGACCTTCAAGAGGATCCTACGGTGGATGCTTGAACTTCAAGTAACATTTCTCCTTGATTGACTTGGTGAATGTCAAGTGCATGTTAAATACTTATGTAATTGAAATGTGAATTGTACAAGTGTTATACATGATACGTAAACTTGTTGAGATGAGTGTGTACTTTATCGCGCTCGTTCTCCTTTGGGGAATGCTACAGTTAAAATGTGCTATGTAAATTGATTTTCAAATTGTATGAAATGAATTGTTATAGGAATTAAGTGAAATGTTGTTATTGCCAACCATATTTGTGTTGTGATGTCGAGTAGAGTGAGCCTCCTCGACTTATGTGTATATACATGAGGACGCCCTCGTTCTCTCTTTCCTTTAATTATGCAATACTTGTTACATGGATACACATGATCGGTAACTTTTCATAAACATGTTTAACTCGTAAGCTCTGAGGGGAAACATGTACCACACCGATTCAGGTGGGAGGTCTCTCTCATCCCGACTCAGTGCTATACTCGGTTCCCTAAGCGATAGTATGTACCACACCGATTCGGGTGGGAGGTACCTCTCATGTCGACTCAGAACCATAAACAATAATTGGTAATTGTACATGAATATGTTTAACTCGTGAGTTCTGAAAGGATAGCATGTATCACATCAATCTAGGTGGGAGGTACCTCTCATACCGTCTCAGTGCTATAATTGGTTCTCGGAGCGATAGCATGTACCGCACCGATTCGGGAGGGAGGTACCTCTCATGTCGACTCAAAACTATAAATAAAGTATAAGTCGATTGGAGCGATGTCTCATCGACCACTGAGCGATAGCATGTACCACACCGATTCGGGTGGGAGGTACCTCTCGTGTTGACTCAGAACCATAAACATGTAATCGATTCCCTGAGCGATAGCATGTACCACACCGATTCGGGTGGGAGGTACCCCTCATGTCGACTCAGAACCATACTTGAAAAAGTGAAATTCTACGGACTTGATTACCTAATCGGGTGATGGAATGTCATCACAAGGAAGTATTGGATTGAACTTTAACAACGCAAATAGAAATTTGCTCATGAGAGCTCCTGTATCCTACTCAAGGGTATCTTAGTATAAATTGTGAATCACCTGAATATTATAGATGTCATTCTTGCGTAAGTGCTATTGTTATTTGGACTACGCGTGTTGCATGTTTTCATGGCTTCACGAGCATTCGCTCACCCCGTTAGATTTGTTTTTCTTAACAGGAGTTGAAATGGAAGGAATTATGGAGAGGTCGATTTGATGGCCCTTTTGATTAGAATTTTGAATGTATTCGTTTAAACAACTTTTGGAAGCTGTATATTTTGGTAATGTAAGATATTTTGGTAACTTATGATGTAAGACTTGAACGATTATTAAAGAATTGACTTTCCTTTATATTTTCGACTTTTAGTATCGATTGGTTATTCTTAAGTTTGAAGGGAACTTGTACCGAGTCCTGGCGAGAGTTGCGCAGGCGTCCCGCGGATACCCTTGGGTTCGCCCTTGGGAGAAGTGGGGGCGTCACAGTTGGTATCAGAGCTTAGGCTTTAGATTTTTGTAAAGTGTCCTAGGCTTAAAAGTTTAGGATGTCGGACTGTAGGATTTGATTGTGTATTACGTGCAGTGTGATCTTGGTGTTCGAGGTTGTAGCACCATTTTGCTCACAAAATACTATAAGATTTTACTCTTCAAATTAGGTTGGAGGTGAGTCCAGATTAGGAAAATTAAATAACCATTTGGTGAGTTTAAGGGTTAGGAACCTTGATTCCTCTATTATTTTGCTTGCGAAACTTCCCGAAGGAAAAGTTGAACCATTTGAACAATTTTGGGCTCCACTTTGAACTTGAAAATGAGACATCTTTTGCATTCCGTTTGGTTTGACTTATTACCCTAACTTGTATAAGAACTTTCACCTTGAATCTAGTAAGGAGGCTAAGAATTTAGAAAATAGCTTAGGCTTTTGAATGGAATTTGGAATTTTCAATTACTCAAATGATGTGATTTGGTATCATGGATTCTTTTAGTTTTGCCCTAACTAGGTTTATGGTTTTTCTCCTTTTGATCCCGCCTATGATAGTAGGGGTAACGCATGCCGTGAGGTCTTTTGTATTTTGCCTGCATGTACTCCTGTATTTGCAGCCCTTAGTTGCCTATAACCTGTATTTGATAATACTGTTAGCCAGTTGTATGCACATTGACATGTGACATGACTTCTGGCTTATGCAAATATCTATGCCGTGATTTAAAGTGCTCTTGCAATGTGTACATGTTTTTCAATTCGTGCGCTTATACTTTTCACTTTTATTATGCATTTAGAACCTTGCAAAATGGATCGGCGAGGGCGTGGACGGGGGCGTGGGCGTGGGTTTCGGCAACCCCGTACTCCCGAGAGAGGTGAGGGATCTGCGATTGGACCAAACCAAAACCCTAGAAACGAAGAGGGTGACCAAGTGGCTACGGCCATTAACCGCATGACCGATATCCTCGAGCGCTTAGCTGAGCGCCAAGGACCTGAACCAGTCAACCAACCTGGAAACCAAGAGAGGGGTGAGGATAGAGCCCTAGAGCGATTTTTGAAGTTCGCTCCACCTAAGTTTCACGGAGGGTCTGATCCCAAGGTAGCGGAAAATTGGTTTGAAAGGATAGTTGATATTTTTGTTGCTTTAGATTATACCGAGGAAAGGCAAGTGAATTTTTCCGTTTTCCAATTTGAGGGAGCAGCACGCTCATGGTGGAATGTTGTCAGTGCAAAGTGGGAAAGAGAACAAAACCCTTGGACTTGGGTAAACTTTGAGAGGGAATTTAATGTCAAGTTCCTCCCGCCAATTATACAAGAAAAGAGGGAGGACGACTTTATTAAGTTGAAACAAGGATTATTAAGTGTGGCCGAGTATGAGGAGCGGTTCACCAAACTTTCCAAATTTGCCCCTGAGCTTGTAGTCACCGAACGGAAATGGATAAGGAGGTTTATTCAGGGGTTAAATGTAGAAATCCAAGAATCCCTAGCAGCTGCCCAGATTGCCACTTTTACAGATGCCTTAGATAAGGCACAGAGGGTAGAGAATGCTAAGTCTCAATCTAAAGTTTTTCATGCTAGAAAGAGGGGTAACCCAAGCGATACCCCTAAATCGTCCGAGAAGTCTACCCAACCCCTTGATATGGGAAAAGGGGCTGGAGGAGTGAGGATGCATGACAAACCCGGAGAAACTCCATCAAGCGAAGCCCCGCAAAAAGGAAATCAGAGTAGGCGAGGTCAACAAAAGGGAAAATCCCAAACTAGTTAAGCCGTGACTCCTCATGTAACTTGTGCATACTGTGGCAAGATTAACCACACGGAGGCCGAGTGCTGGAGAAAACAAGGAAAATGTCTGAGGTGTGGTAGTACCGAGTATAAATTTTTGAATTGCCCTAAAGCTTCTAAGGGAGAAGGAAATTCTCAACAACCTGCTAAATCCACTGCAAATCAATCGAGTGCCAGAAGGAATAATTAATGCCGATGATTGTAAGAGGGATCCAAATTCTACGAGTAGGGGTGAATCTGACTCTACTCAACAAATAGGGATTGTGGTTTTACCCTAGCATAGACTGGCACTTTTAGAGGTTGTAATTTTTTTTTGTATAGGGGATGACATCCTTTTGTTGTATATTGCGACTTAACACATTTAATCTTGTTGTTTCCCCTTTCTTTTGAAATGATTTGATGAACTTATTATAACTTAGTGTAACTATTATGATCATTTATGGCATATGAAAATTTACCTTACTTTTAATTGATTTTACGGTTTATACGTATATGTACTCTATTGCTCCACGTCTCTAGACCTGTAATAAGATCATGAATGGCACTCGAGAATAGTTAAGTTTAATAAGTATGAGTTTTGAATGGGAAGATTAAGAGTAATGAAAATTGGTCACGGGAGGAGAAAGTATTTAAGGCTATTTATAAATCAAGGTATGAATTTCGAGGACGAAATTCTTTAAGGGGGAAAGGATGCGAGGGCCCGCAAATTTTTCGATTTTAAACCCGTATTTTTGGCTCATTTAACTATTTATTTGGATATTTGCCCCGAATAATATTTTCTAACCTTATTAGACCTAAATACATGGAATTATAGCTTCATTATATTTTTAAAGTGACTTATTTCAAAAATTAAATTTTGGAAGCTCGTTTAGTGAAAATAGTGAAAACGTGTATGGAAATTTTAACCGATTGAGAGTACAATAAGTTTGGAAAATTGGAGGATTGCACAATGGTCATAAAATAGGTAATTTTATGTTTAAGTACTCAAGTGATAGTTATTAGTACTATCGTTAGAAGAATTTCTTGGAGGTTTAGTTTTATCGCGCTTAATTTGGAAGTACGCGTTTTCACACGCGCGATTTAATTACGGGACTTTAGACCCTTATTTTGGGACAATTAAGAGTGAATAATATTTACATGAATATAAGTGTATTGGAGGTTTAGTGCACCAGTGAAATAAACTCGCGAGGAATCGAGCACAAAACGCGCGCGTACACGCGCGAAGGAGAGTTGACTTTTTGCACAAATCTTAGCCACACAAATGAAGCTTCGTTAGGAAGCCAAATTTAGACCAAAACACTCTCTCTCCTCCTCACAAAGCAGCCGGCCATCCTTGTGCAAAAACAACTCAAGTTCTTCAAATTTCTCCTTCACAAAATCTTCATCAATCTTCATCCAATTCCTTCCAAATTTCACACACACTTAGCTTAATACTTGAAGATCATTTTAAGCTGCAAAAAGGGGAGCTTTTCACGGTTTTTCTTGGCCAAGAGGGGACCAAAAATTCTGCCTTTGTTCATCACACAAGTAGGTAACGATCCGACCATCAAATTTTGGTTTATGGAAATAGAATTACACGTATAAACTCTTGCATGCATGTGGGTAGTCTTGTTTATGATGGATTTTTGTTTGGTGGGCTCTATGAACTCCCACTTTGGATGGAAGGACTGATTTGATGACTGATGATGAAATTAATGGTGGTTTAGAGCTTAAATTAGTGGATTAATGTTGTATTGTTGGTAGAAAATCAAAAGAGATGCTTGGAGCAAAAGTGACCATTTTGCCCCTGCTTGGTTCGTGCACTTTGGTGCGTAATTTTGAGGTTCTAATGGCTTGTTTCTGTTGTTTACATGTTATATTGAGTGTGTAAAAATTTTCATTGAAACATAACTTGATTTGTTCACCCAAATGTTGGAGTTACGAAAGCTTAGAAATCTGGAAACTATTCCCATCACTGCCCAGGCAGTCATTTTGTTTCGGCTATATCTTTTTACTCCAATGTCAGAATCGAGTGCTGTTTGTGGCACTGGAAACTAAATATTCCCAGTTTTCCGTTGGTATAAAATACATGCCCTGGTTCTACTTGAGTAAGCCAAACCATTCGTTTGAAATTCGCTGTCCTGTTTCGTTACTTCCTGGAAGGCAGCACATGAGCGGTAACTTGATGCTCATGAACAAGCTAGTTATGGACAGATTTTGAAAATGGTTTCTTCTGAGAAAATATAGCCTTATGAGTCTATTTTCTAACACCACCAACCATGGTCAATTCTGAGTTGAATTGAGTGATTTATGATCAAAATTCGAATCTGGTCTTGTGAAGGAATACCATCCATTTGGACAGATTTGAAACTCACAATGATTTGGGACTTGTTATCCGAAACTTCTTAGTGTAAATCACCTATCATATGTACCTTGGACATATTTTAGACATTACCCACTGGAATGGACCATGTTTGAGATGTTTCTTGACCAAATGTTTGGAAACGGCAAAACGGAAGTTCAAAGGCAGCTTAGCCTTGGAATTTCTTGTGATTTCAACGGTTTCGTTAACCAACTTTCCGTACATATTTTTCTATGAAAATCGGTAGAGGAATAGTTCCTATATGGTACTATTATACTGCTAAATTTGGTGCCATTCCGAGTCTGTTTCGCTGCTCAACTAAACTTCCAAAGTTCATGATTCGAGTTTGGAAAACCCTTGATTAACAAGGAAATTTTAGTAACTTTGAACTACCATATCTTGGTGCTCAAAACTCTAAATCTTGTTCCATTTGTTTTATTTTAAACTTGGATTGAAACTCTAATAGTGTTCCAAATTTTAGAGGCTAGTTCAAATCGAGTGAATTTTGCCAAATTTTCAAAGTTGGCCAAAAACCAACCTAAACCTGCCTTAAGTGCCCCAAAACAGCACCTTTGAGCTAATTTTTGAATGCTTTCTGTTTTTGAATCATGGGAAAGTGTATTGTAGGAACTTTTAGTACTTTGGAAGAGGATTCCAAAGGTACCAAATTTTCTAATTTTGGACTTGTAAAGAATGAGATACGATTTTTCAAAAAACTCGTATCAAAACTGAAATTTTCGAATCTTAAGGAAATGGAGTTTTTCGAATTCTCCTTATTCCTTCGATATTACTTGAACGTTTTATACTTGAGTTCAAAGATGAAAACTCGATTTCTTTTGTACCTTAAAACCCCACTTTTGAGCCTTAATTCGCGAGTAATTTAGGCTCATTTTAGTGAAATTTCTTAGGATTGTACAAGCGTGCAATCTTCTCGATAATTGGGGTTTATAAGGGATTGTTCGCTATTAATTGCACAGGCTCGCACGAGGACCTTCAAGAGGATCATACGGTGGACGCTTGAACTTCAAATAACATTTCTCCTTGATTGACTTGGTGAGTGTCAAGTGCATGTTAAATATTTATGTAATTGAAATGTGAATTGTACAAGTGTTATACATGATACGTAAACTTGTTTAGATGAGTGTGTACTTTATCGCGCTCGTTCTCCTTTGGGGAATGCTACAGTTAAAATGTGCTATGTGAATTGATATTCGAATTGTGTGAAATGAATTGTTATAGGAATTAAGTGAAATGTTGTTATTGCCAACTATATTTGTGTTGTGATGTCGAGTGGAGTGAGCCTCCTCGACTTGTGTATATAAATGAGGACGCCCTCGTTCTCTCTTTCCTTTAATTATGCAATACTTGTTACATGGATACACATGATCGGTAACTATTCATAAACATGTTTAACTCGTAAGCTCTGATGGGAAGCATGTACCACACCGATTCGGGTGGGAGGTACCTCTCATCCCGGCTCAATGCTATACTCGGTTCCCTGAGCGATAGTATGTACCACACCAATTCGGGTGAGAGGTACCTCTCTTGTCGACTCAGAACCATAAACAATAATTGGTAATTGTACATAAATATGTTTAACTCGTGAGCTCTGTACGGATAGCATGTACCACACCAATCTAAGTGGGAGGTACCTCTCATACCGTCTCAGTGCTATAATTGGTTCGCGGAGCGATAGCATGTACCACACTGATTCGGGTGAGAGGTACCTCTCATGTCGACTCAAAACTATAAATTAAGTATAAGTCGATTGGAGCGATGTCTCATCGACCACTGAGCGATAGCATGTACCACATCGATTCGAGTAGGAGGTACCCCTCATGTCGACTCAGAACCATACTTGAAAAAGTGAAATTCTACGGACTTGATTACCTAATCGGGTGATGGAATGTCATCACAAGGAAGTATTGGATTGAACTTTGACAAAGCAAATAGAAATTAGCTCATGAGAGCTCCTGTATCCTATTCAAGGGTATCTTAGTATAAATTGTGAATCACCTGAATATTATAGCTGTCATTCTTGCGTAAGTGCTATTGTTATTTGGACTACACGTGTTGCATGTTTTCTTGGCCTCTCGAGCATTCGCTCACCCCGTTAGATTTGTTTTCCTTAACAGGAGCTGAAATGGAAGGAATTATGGAGAGGTCGATTTGATGGCCCTTTTGATTAGAATTTTGAATGTATTCATTTAAACAACTTTTGGAAGCTTTATATTTTGGTAATGTAAGATATTTTGGTAACTTATGATGTAAGACTTGAACGATTATGAAGGAATTGACTTTCCTCTATATCTTCGACTTTTAGTATCGATTGGTTATTCTTAAGTTTGAAGGGAACTTGTACCGAGTCCCGGCGAGAGCTGGGCAGGCGTCCTGCGGATACCCTTGGGTTCGCCCTTGGGAGAAGTGGGGGCGTCACATAGAAGAGAAGCTACTCTTGTCACATGAGTTCCAACTCTCCATCTTGCACCTTAGTTCTTCATCCATATCTAGCTACAAGTACAAGATAGATAAACTACACTAATTATACTATACTAATGAACAAAAAAAACTGTGAAAACTACATTTTGGTAGTGTTCCTAATCTTCCAAAGTTATGAAAATATGTCTTCAATTCCCCTTTCCATAAATGAATTCAAACTCCAAATGAGTTGCTAAAGTTGAAGTAAAATGTTTCTTGGGATTTTCAAACATGCTTCTGCAAGTCTCCATACTCTTCTTTACAGCTACAGCCAAAATTCTTACTGGAATTGAGCTACAAAAAGTTGTAAAAAATTAGAGCAAGTGGTGTACATGTTGCACAACTTCCTTAAGAATAAACGGGGTCCATACACAAGTGTAAGGTCACGTATTGCACCCGCACATTGCCACCCTTGCAGGTTTGTACTTTTCTAAACAGTCTTTCATTTTGTCCTATTTTTGTACCAATTTCGACTGAATTTTTCTCGATGATGATAGCTGAACTAACTCTTGTACAAAACATAAAAGTTATAGCTCTTTGAACTAGCTTTTCAATGCATCAACAATCATCTAATTTTGAGCTCTATTGACTGATAAATAACCAAAATACCCCTTGACTGGTCAATCCCCTATTTCAAATTTTTGACAACAAAAATAGTCGACTGTATTTTGACTTTTTGACTAGGGAAACTTATGAACTGAATTTTGATATCTCATAAAAAATGTAGAGTTATGTATTATCTTCAAAATGGCTTAGAAATCACCTCAATCCAATACTTCTAACTCACGATATAGTCAAAATATCAAAAGGTGTCAAAACTATCAAACTTCTCTTCTTTTATACTTGATTGCATTTCATCTTTTGAATATTTTGTACTTCATATTCTCTTTAAATCACTTCAAATCATCAACAATCATCCAAATATCTTTTCAATTTACTCTATTTGATGATTGAATCATTAAAACCTATAAAACAAGTAGTTTTTACCATTTAAATCTATAGAAATGTATTGTTTGTCACTTAAGCCAAAAAATACAAACTTTCACTAGAAACCTAGTCAATTAGGTATAAAGATGAATAAAAAACACAAAAATTAAATAATAAAACACACTTAAAACTCTCAAACAGCAGGATATAGCTTCACAAAAGGAGAAAACTACAAGGGAAGGTAGCAGCACTTCTTCCATAGCAATGAAGAATTACATGGATGATTTTTATAGTCTTGATGAGGAGGAAGATAGCACTTGTAGCAAGACAGAGTTGGACTCTTATTTGGAGGAAAAGATCTATCCAAGCAAGCCCGATGAAGAAGAATCATTTGATGTACTGGATTATTGGAGAACTCATGCAGCCAAGTTTCCAATATTATCCATGATGGCAAGAGACATCTTAGCTATTCCTGTTTCTTCAGTTGCATCTTAGAGTGTTTTCTGTAACAGCCCCACTTTCCCCTAAGGCGAACCAAAGGGGTTAGCGGACTGCCTGCCCAGCTCTCGCCAGGACTACGGATCAGTTCACGTCGATCTAATACGTTCCGGAACATACCCACGCGCGTAAACAAGTCAAAATCACAAAAGAAAAAAAATGCAAATTGAAACCGATGATGAACAGTACCGGCCATGTCCGAATCCGGATACTAGGCCGAGAGTAGCCAAAATTTTCTTTTGCCGTTTGAAATACAAGTTAATCCGAAACCCAACCAAATGTCAACCAAACATACATACAGTGAAATGTAACATTTACAAGCCAAAAGCCAAAGCGGCATATCAAAACGATTCATCATGGATATACATGATCGGTTTGCCAACCAAACGAAATTGAACCCAATACACATTAGGGTTTCATGCAAGGAGCTAGTCAAAATAGACATATACATGGCTCAATTTGGCAACCAACAAGTATGAGCTTCCAAAAGTGATTATTTTCCTGTAAGGAAAACAAATGGAATGGTGTGAGCTAAAGCTCAGTGAGCAACTATCACACAATCAACCAAGATCACTTAAGCATAATCGTTCATTGAAAATATTCAAATAAGAAGCAGAACAAATCGGTAAAAGGATACGGACGGCTCTCAAGAGCCCATTTCCACGCTTACATTCTTGATCGAACTTCATTGACCCTCCGTCAATGTTAAAAGTACCAAACCGTAGACCTCACTTCACTTCCATTCCTTCCACCCAACATACCCCAACCGGGCCCGCACTCCAAGCAGTAACTTTAGGTGATACTCGAGTACACCGGAACCAAGGGTCTCATTACCACAAGATTCTCATTTCAGTCCCCGTGGCTAGTCAATTTTCACGACCAAACCCTTGCTGGCTCGATTCGAGTGACTCCCAACGGGGTTGAGCTCAGTAGTACAGTAGGGTCGTTGGATACTCGTCCAACCGACACCCAAACAATATCAGTACAGTCATTCATAAAGCAGTACAGTAAGACAGTGAAACAGTACACAGTCGTTCACAAGCATAAAAGGAATGAGGGCGGTCAAGTACACCCTCACCCTAATCATTTCCAATAGCCAAACAAGCCTTCAAGGCATCACAATCACATATAGCAAAGCCACTTTATAAATCCAAGTGAGTAGTATACTCACCAAGTAAGCAAGTGAGGTTTCATGCACCGTCGTCCCTAGTACGTCGTGCACTAACGTCACGCCCTAGAATATGTAAACAAATACCATAAGACTCGATAACGAGTCATAAATCCAAGCCAAACACAACCCCAATAGGGTTTCATATGCATATATAGGTATATAAGCAAACCAGAAAATCAAGACATGGAACTCATTTGTCCCAACAACAAAAACAGTTTTTGGCCTCCAAATGCGGTAATGGCACAAAATGCGCTACGCTTATTGGATGAGGGAGGTAAGACCCACCATCTCGAAGCTAAAAGACAGGGTTACAACAATGTAGAAGGCCACTCAGTCCAAATCCTAGCACAACTAGGTCAAAAGTGCAGAAAACCAACCCAGAACCGTAATTGCAGGTTCACAAATCACACAAAACTGTAATCAGTCCAATTCAGTCTATACAGATCCAAATGCATTGATTCCAAAGGCATATGAAAGCTAAGACATCAAGCTACATTTCATCAGAAGACACCAACAACAAAATCCAAACCAATTCCAGTCAAAACAGACAATTACTATCGCAGTTCGCACATTCTGTTCACCCAGAACAGCAACAGTAAAAACGGCATAACTCACTCTACACTACTCAAAATACCCTGAAATTTTTCAGGCACTTCATACTCATCAATACCTACAACTTTCATGTTTTGATCAAAGTCCAATTCGGCTTCTATCTATGACCTAAAATTTCGGACAGATTAGGGGTTCATGAAACCCTAACTTTGCACAATTCAATCCAAACTCAAAATTGGTTGCAATTTCCTATCATATGCACCTACTAGAGCCAAAGCTCCTTATTACCAACCATCAAAAACAACCACACCATCATGATCATATGAAACCAGAAAATTCCAAAAAAAAATAAAAACTCAACCAAATCACTTCAAACCAAGAAATAAACCACAATTTCTAACACCATAGCCACCATTAGGCATAAATTCAACATCATTAGATATAGGAGGGTGTTCATATACCACTTACCAAGTAACCAAGAGAGAGGAAGATGTTGGACACCTTAAGTCTTCAAACAAACTTCACTAAACTACTTCCTAGCACCCAAGGAAGGAATTTTATGGAGTAAAAACTAATTTAAGCAAGTAGTTTGGATGATTTGAGCTAGGAATTTGCCAAGATGTTGAAGAGTTTTGTCTTTCTTCTTGCTAGAGAGGTTCGGCCATCAAGGGGTGAAAAATGGTAAGTTTTTTTGTGAATTTTGAAGATATTTAATCCATAAGTCAAAAGGTCAAAACCATGAATAGTAAATCATAAAGTCCACCCAATAGAAAAATGACACATGGCATCTCCTTAAATGCAATTCAATCCTTTCTTTTCTCTCTCACATCAATCACCTCACACTCCTTTACTTATCCATTAATACCCGATAACTTTCACAGTATCCGAAACTTAATCTTATTGGCCGAATTTTTCCGAACTTTTCACACTAGTGGGTCCCACGTCCAAAATACGCTTTTCATTTCTCAACAACTAACCGATGCTAGAAAAATCATCTTAAAACTATTTTTGCTCATAAACTTTATCTGGGGAATTTTCAAATCAAGAAAATGTAGAAAAGGCAGGCGTTTTAAAAAATAAATCCTAGAAAATTAGAAAATTTCCGGGTTCTCAAACTCATTTTTTTTTCGGGGCGTCACATTTTCAACACAGGGGAACATGTTTTGAACAAGTTTCGTAGCTCATTACTGCCCTCCATTATTGAAGCAATAATTTGTGCTCAGGATTAGATTAAAGATGTACCAAAGGAGATTGATTTTGAACAAGAATTTGACCCTGATTTTGTGGCTGCCCCACTTCTCCCTAAGGTGAACCAGAGGGTTGGCGGGTCGCCTGCCTAGCTCTCGCTAGGACTCACGCAAGGAAACCGACTAAACCCCTCCGACGAATAACTTAAACCAAAACAAAGTTCGTCACCCGAACAAGCCAAACCTTTAAACGACCAAAATACTATGGACACATTAACTTCAGAGATAACATTGCCATTGGACGTCTGAACGTTCACTCTTAAGTACACCTCCAACCAGTTTAACACACAACTATATTTATACATTTCAAACCACAAAGTGAAATCATAAAATTCAAATACATTCATACAAATCAAAACAAAACTTAGGGTTTGCACTTTTCCAGCTTCAAGTGGCAACCCAAGACAAAAGATACATAGTCCGATTCAAAACAACATTCACAAAAACTAAAGGCAGACTTCAAGTCTCTCGAATACCAAAACCTATTCTGGAAAACAAATAACGTGGGGTGAGCTAAAGCTCAGTGGTGCCCCAAACATGGAATCATATAAAACAAATAGCAAATAAGAAAAACCCCAAGCTTAAATTCAACAAGTGGGAAAGCGTTTAACAGCACAGAGTAGGATACAGGGCTCTCAGGAGCCATTTTCCACGAGCTTGATCAAAATTATTCGCAGTTGACCCTCCGTCAACTCTCACTATCTAAAGTCCATGTAGATTCTTTTTTTTTTTTCTTAACACGTTCCAACCAACTTACTCCCACCGGGCCTGTCCTTCACACGAGAGAGTTTGGTATTACTCGAGTATACCTTTTATAGCCTAGTCGAGGGATTCACCCAACGACGTCACACAAGTGGTTACCAAGTCAGGATAAGAGACCCTCCCACCCTAAGGTGTGGTACATTCCCCTGCCTGGTAGTTGAGTTGACGAGTCCACGCTCCAGTCAACAATTGCAAGATTTTGGTACTTGAGTTAGGATAAGAGGCCCTCCCACCCTCAGGTGTGGTACATTCCCCCTCTCAGTACTTAACTAGTGCAAGCAGGATATTCGAGCAAACATTTCAAACAATTCACCACTTGAAAGAGCTAATGCGATAAAGTACACATTGCCCACTTCGATGGATCAGCAAAACCACATTCCAATTATCACATAACAGTCACGAAAGCTCTTTAACCAGTTAATCATAGAACAAGCACGGACACTCACCCAAAAGTGAAGCTCAAAAGTCAAGCTGGGAATCGAAGTCCACGTCCTCGCTAAACCCTAAAAGACCAAGTTTTAAATCTATAAGTTTTACTATACAAGTTCTTGATTTATATATAAAAGATTATCCGATATATAACTAGTTTATTTCCTCGAAATAAATCAACAATTCTCTTAAAATTAAAACTAGTAGAAGTGATAAAATATTTCGTATGGTTTCTTTAAAGATACCTTTCGTTCTAGAGGTGCAACTAGAACTAATTTACCTCAAATAAGTTTTCTTGCCGAACAAGTTTTCTACGGTTTTCATTTAAAGTTATTAAAATCTCATTTTTTTGACAATTTTTCCTCTAAAACAACTAGTCAGGGACAATTTTATGAAAAATTTAGAGCTTGGAAGTTAGTGCAAATAATTCCTAAAAGTAATGAAGCTAGTCTAAGCAAAGAAAAGAATTAATTAGTTGGCAAGGTTTTAAAAGTCTCGACACTTGAATTTTAGCATTATCGTACTATACTCAATTTCTATAGCTTGATACTAGGACAAAATACTTCAACAAGCTTGGTTAAAAGGTACTCGAGTTCAAAGGACCAGAACGGACCTCACGATTCTAATTCATTTGCACATTATATTCCAAGTCGACAATATAGCACAATCACAATTCAAACATCAATTTCACTAGGGCTTCATCAATCATTAGCCCTAGGTCTCAACAAGTTCAATTCTAACTAACAATTAAACAAAGGAAGTCCAAAACGTCAAAACAATTCCAAACCACAAGTCATGGCTTTCCAAGTGCATTTCGGCCAAACCACTTAAACAATTCCACCCAAAAATTTAACTCTTGTAAAAATCATTCAAATGGCCAAGAGTTTCATCAATCATTAGCTCTTGACAACAAACAATCACTTCCTACCACAATTCAACCAGAATTTCAACCCAAACCAAAAAGAAAAGTTACGGCCAACTTAACTCACACACAACTCTAGAAATTCAGATTTTTTCCTTGTTTCGACAACCAAGAAGATTCCAGCAATGTCAATTCAAGATGTCCATCAAATCTCCATCTTTTACTTGCTTGAAACACTAAATACATAGCTCATAATCTGTCCAACCTAAACCAAAACAAATAATACACAATTCCAGAAAATAATCTCACCAAAAGCCTCAACTAATTCGGCCAGCAACCATATACAATTTCCAGCAATATAGCAGTTTAACTTATAGTGTTTTGTCCATAATTTTCTTCAGTTTTTTTTTTCAACTCAACATGCAAAAGGTGATTAGCAAGCTACACGCTAATCTTAAACATCCAGTATGAAAATCTCAGCTGAATTTCGAAGGAAAATTGATCAAATGCTCAACCCCCTTCTCTCGGCCATGCTGGAAAATTTTTGACGGCTACCCAGCTCTTGAAATACAGATTTCTCAGGTTTCTTTCGTTAAATTCAGCATGCAAGGGTTTGTTATTAAGCTACAGAGTACTTTCAGTAAAGATTTAAAGATTACAGCCAAGGAAAAATGGAAAACAACACTGGTTTAGTTGCTAATCCCCCCTTCGGCCATATTTTCAGTTTTCTCACAGCAGTCAGCCAAATCCACATTTTCCTCAAATAATATCTTCAATCTATGTTCAAATCTTTCATGCATGTTCAGATCAAGCCAAAATATGATATGTATTACAGTTTGACATAGAGGTCCAAGGCCAGAATTCATAAGGATAGCTGGAAATCTCACCATTTCCTTCACTCGGACAACCTGGAAAAATTTCCAGCAGATAACTTCCCTCGGGTGGCTTGCATGCAAGCAGATTTTGTATCCCTTCAATTTTCTTACTTACTCACGGCTGATTAACCTCATGCAAAGCATGATCATTGTGACGCCCCGAAAGAATGAGTGTGAGAACCCGCAAATTTTTATATATTTTCGCGACATTATTTTGTTTACTCGTTTATAATTTTGTGCATTTCTTCAATATATTAAATTCGTATACATTGTTTTTAAGTAAATATAGTTTTCAAATCATTTCCTTGATACAAGTTAGTCCACGTTAATTTTGAAGTATATTTGGACGTGGGACCCGCTAGTGCGGTAAATGCATTATATTTTTGACAACTTGTTGGAATTTTGTATTAAGTGATATTATTTTACAAGGTGTTAAGAGATTTGTATTGGAGAGACAAAAAGATAAGTTTTAAACCTAAAGGTGACAAGTGTCACCATTCAATTCACTCTTGGACTTTGACCATTATTTCTTACCTTTACTAAATATTAAAATTGACCCAAAATATCATCTTCATTTGCTCATCTTGGCCGGCCATGGAGGAGAGAAAAGAGAGAGAGAGCTTCTTCAATTTTCCTTCATTTCTAGCTTGAATCTTGCAAACCTACAGGTTAAATTCCAAATTTCTCCACAAAAGTGAGTTGCTAAGCTAGTTTAAGGTGTTGAGTGGAGCCATTTGTGAAGAACAAGCTCTAGTTGTCTTGTTTCTTGGAGTTGCAAAGGTGAGGTGTTAAATATCTTCTCTCTCATGTTAATAATGATCAATTAAGGATTTTTAGCAGTAGAGCATGTCATTTTATGGATGATTTCTTGAATTGGGTTGAGATTGGTGAAGTTTTCTAATTATTTCATGAATTTTCTGTTTCATATGTGTAATATGGTGTGGCTTTGGATGATGATTGGAAATGATCTAGAATGAAGCTAGAAGGTGTATGTGGTGGTTAATTGCAAGCAATTTCTGTTTTGGAAAGAAAATTGGAAAGTTAGGGTTTCATTGTTCTTCATTCTGCCCGGCACTTTAGCTCATTGTTAGAGGCCGAATTGGCCATGGGTTAAAACATAAAAGTTGTAGGAAATGATATTTTAGAGATTTCTGCAAAATTTCAGGTCAATCGGAGTAACGTAACTTGTGAAGAGACGGAATTACCCTTGCTGCCCTGTTTCTACCCGAATTTGAGAATTGCTTCTGTACTGGGTTATTTTGATTGGGAATGCTTCGGAATTAGTTGTTGAGGCCTTCTGATGAATTGTATCCCTGTTTCTTAGATTTTGGATGGCTTTGGAATTACTGGATTTGGACATAGGTAGCCTGATTTATGATGTTTGCACCATAATGCGATTTGTGAATCTGTTTTTGCAGTTCTGGTGTAGTATATTGCATTTTTGACCTGGTTACACTCGAAAATGGGCTGAGTGACCTTCTGAAACATTGTAACCCTATCTCTTAGCTTCGAAACAGTGTATCTTGAACCTCCATCCGATAATCGTAATGCCAGTGGTACCAAAACCGCTAAACGATGCCAAAAACTATTTTCCGAGTTAGAGCTTAACTTTCATTTCTAGTCATTTTCCTAGCTAAATCTTGTATTTGAATGACTTTGAGCCTATTGAACGGCTGTTGTGATGAATTTATATTTCGTATGACTTTGGGACTGGCTGAGGAAATAATGAAGCCATGATGGCTGGAAAAATAAGGAAATTAAGGGGATATGCTGTCCGATCCTTGAAAGCATTTGATGGCTTTGAGTTTGAGTTGAAGGGCTTGGATTTGGGCAAGACAATGATATATGATGGATGGTTCCTGAGCCATGGAGGTGAGTGACCCCAAACTGTTTCCAAAGCTATTTATGAACTGTTTCTTGCATTATTTACTCGATTGCATCTCATGCGTGCTTGCATGTGAATTCATGATATGATTTTGGCTTCAATAAGTTCTTGGGGAGTCTTGTACTGGACACCAACGTCTCCACCTCTGTTTATTTGGAGCAAATGGCTCCGGAGCTCAAAAAGGGGCTCCCTCTTACTGTTTACTGTTACTGGATCTTTTGAGCGTTGGGTGTGTAAGTGCAATGATTTCACTGGCTCACGAGAGCAATAAACGTACATTTGATCTCGGAATCATGACATCATTGAAATACGTTACTGTGAAATATATTGGATGACTGCTTTTACTGGTTACTCACTGAGCTTCTAGCTCACCCCAAAAATATTTTATTCCCCTCCACAGGGCTCATGGCGAAGGAAAGCTTGTAGTACTTATTCCCGTGACTGGATGGCATATATCTTGTACCATTTGGATTTGGAATCATTTTATGTATAGTTGGGAATTGTTTCCGCTTCGCTTATGACATGTAATTATTGGAGAATTTGATGTAATATTTGAGATTTATCTTGTAATTTATTTGAGGACTTTAGTGAACGACTGAGTCCCGGCGAGAGCTGGGCAGGCGGCCCGCCGAACCCTTTGGTTCGCCTTAGGGTGAGGTGGGGCTGTCACAATCATCTCATTTTTAGTTAGCTAAATACACAATTAAACTCAGATTACCACAAATTGACCAATTAAAGCTGTAATTTCCAGCTCACACTCTCGGCAACTCCAATTTCTACAAAATCAGATTTCTTGTGACTTAATTTATCATCCAACCGCACCACCCTCACATGCATGCCCCTAAACAACTTCATCAACCTATAATCAACTAGTCTAAGTCCAGAATTTACCTCAGCTTAAGGCTCAAATCACGCGACCAGCAGCTGCAATTTTTCCTCTCCTCTTGGACAGTCCAGAAATGCAGCTCGCCGGTTCTCTCTCTCTCTCCTTTGCTCAAGCTTGCAAACGAAATAGAGGAAGTTTGGCTCTCGGTCCTCTTCACCAGCTCACGGATGGAATGAATGAACCAACAAGTCTCTCTCTTTTCTCTCTAGCTTACGGCAGAAAGAAGAAAATATGAAGAGCTCGGCTCTCCCTCACTCCACTCTCAGACAGTCCATGGTAGAATAGGCAAATGAAATGGAAGTGTTGTGATGAGTGGTAGTTGATATAGTAAAGTGTGGTAGTGGGGTGTGAACCGACACTATGGATGGTGGGGTGGTGGAGTAAGAAAATGGAACCGGCAAGATGGAAATGTTTGGATTTGAAGCTGGTTCAAGAAGGTTCCATGGCTGCATGGTTAATTTGAGATGGAGGAAGGCTAATTTGGTCTTTTAACATCTTGTCCGGCCTTTCACTTAACTCCTCATTCGTAAACTACTTCCAAAATTTTACCCCAAACGAAATTCGATAGCCTACTAGTGTACTAGTCTCGCAAAAATTAAGTTATTGAGATTCAACGTCCTAAGTGTAATTATAAAGGTTTTGACCTAAAATCGATCTCGTCTTAATTCTAGGTTCCCGTTGACACTTAACATTATTAACACTTAAGATTAGCTATCGGAATTCAAAGAATTAATATTAAAACAATAAAATACTCTACCTCAAGAAATATTAAGTTAACTTGGCAAAAATCAAATAATTCAATATTCTGCACAATTAAACTATTTGTAACCTGAAAATTATTTTTACCTACTTATTTAAGATCAACTAATAATAACATTTATTAAAAGTCTAAAATGCAAATGCAACAAGTATATATATATATATATTTTTTTTTTCAAGGTTCTCACAGATTTTACTGGTTAGTAGCAATGTTTAAAAATTTTCATTGATTTTGAACAAGAATTTGACCCTGATTTTACTGGTTAGTAGCAATGTTTAAAAATTTTCATTAATAATTTGATTTCTTGTTGGTATTTAGACTAATAAGTAGTGTTTACTCTACCAGCTCCTTCTCAGTCCAAGAGTCAACTTTTTTGAGAACTAATATTGGTAATGCATAAGTGAAACTCTAACTTTTCTTATTCGTTGAGTAAATTTTTGTGTTGAAATAATATTGATTGATTTCTTTTTGGTCTAGAAACACCAATCATCAAACATGTTTGGATTCAAGTCACAAAACTATGAAGAAGTTCCAATATTTGAAAATATATTGGCTTATAACCATATGTTTTATTACTATTTCTGTGTACTTTGAACGAATTAGATATAAATATTGTTGAAAAAATTCTTGGTTTATATACTTTTTAAGAACTATTACTTGTTTATATTTAATTTTAATGTTGTAGTCATGTGAATATTAAATTAGTTTTACTACTTAATAGTTATAGTAATTATTGTAGACACCAAAATTTCACGATTTTATTTTATTTTTCCTTCATTTTTATTCACTTTAGTTAAATTTTATTTATTTTATTTTTTTATTTCTTGAAAAAAAATCATTGTAGAAAAAGCGGAAAAAGAAAAACAAAAGAAAAACAAAAAAGAAGTGAAAAGAAATGAAAATCAGTTTTTTTTTTTTAAAAAAAAAATAGCACGAATAGTACCAGAATTCCAGGCACCATTTCTTCCATTTTTTCCACTCACTTTCGTTGTGTTTTTCCCTCCCCTTCAATCCTTTAGTACAATGCCAGCTAATACTATTCCAAAACCTCAGAATCTTCCAGAATGGAAGGACATCTGATGGCCAAAAAATTTTGGCAAGAAATTGTGGCAAAACCTCCACCCTTGATCATAGGTTTTGGAGGATTTTGCCCATATAAAAAGGCCCAAAAGGTAACCAAAAGAAGGACAACGAGAGAGAAACAAGGGGGTGGCGGCTGAAGAAAGAAAAAGAGAGAAAAAGAGAGAGAAAGTGGAGGAAGAAAAGAAAAAAGAAAGGGTAGAAAAATCTAGAAAAAGTTGAGCCAGGGTTCGGGAGAAGGCTACTTTGTGATCAAAATTTGATCCCAAATTTAGGTTTTCTGGGTATTCTTTTGCCATCTGTACTATCTGCGTTTGTAGTAGCGTCACTTTTGTTAAGAAAATTTCTCAAAAAAAAAAACATCTTTAGCACCTCAAATCTCAGCTCCAAGTTGCCTGCTCGCCAACACTTTAACTCTCTGCAATGGAAGTTTGTTCACTCGGTTCCAGCATTTTGGGGCATTTCCCTGGAAGTTTCTCGCATTGATTTGTGTTCACCAGCATACTCAGGTAGCCTAGTTCATCCCTTTCTCGTTGGGTATGCTTAGATTTGCCCCAAAGTTGTCAAAAATCTGATGTACCTGTTTTTTTTTTCTTTTTTTCTGCTGTTTCCTTCCCTTGCTATGCAAGATATCAGTTTGGATGCCCTTTTTACATGATTTGGTGTTGAGTATATGTGCTTGGATGCATAGATTTTGTGTATTTGGGCCTGGAGTTTGACAAACAATAGACATGTTCTTGTTGGAAATTAACCCAGGAAGCCGCAGAAACCATCAAGCATGATGCATGAAAATTTCTGAAATTTACAGTTTAACCCCCCAACTCCCGAATAATTTCATTATGGCTCACAAACTTCTGCAATCGAACCATTTCTGCCCCTATTGAGTTCTAACCCTTTTCTTTCATATTTTAAATGCATTTTCGAGCAAATTGTTTCTCTGATTAGAGTATAATTAGTCTTTAATAATTTTTAGTATTTATCTAAAAAATACAAGGAATTTGAGTTACTAATAGTGTGGAACTTGTTGCCCTTAGGATTGAAATTTTTTAGGCAAATTTGAAATTTTGGACAAGATTTTGAAAAATTTTTGACAGAATTTCCCCTTATAACTGGATAAAACTCCCTGCCAGTAAACCTAATTTTTAACAAATTCAAACACAATAATATTTTCAAGCACAAGTCCACTATTTCCAACTAACAAATCAATCACATATAATGCATAAAATCTCAAGTTCTCCTCCCCACATTTAAAATGCACATTGATCTCAATGTGTAAAAAAAGAAACCAAGATAAAGAAAGGAATACTCCCCTATTGATGTGATTGAAGTATTCCAACCATGAAGTTCCATCATCCATTGCTTATTTATCTCCAAATTCTTCATGAGTCCCACTTGATGCCATTAGTAATAGAAACTGAAAGGCAAACATGTCAAAACAACTAGTAAGGTTCAAATGATGCAAAAGACATAAAGGCATGAAGACTTCTTGTAAATAATAACTTGCCTTTGTTATTGTATAGCTATAAAATAGATAGGAAAATACTCAAGGTACAAATCACGCAACACTTCCCCAACTTTGTGCATTTCAACAAAATTTTCACCCTAATTATCTAGAATATGAAGTGTAAGCATGTATCGTTCTCTAGGCAATTATAACAGCACCATAGAATAACAAATTTAAATTGTTAGGAACAAAACCAAATAAAAAAACATACATTGTGCACATGTTTAATTTAAATTCCTAAATTCCTCAAAAGTTGCACAATTCTTCAAACAACCAACATTTATCATCAAATCATGTTCCAAGTGAAGAATAATGAGCTTATTGAGACACCTAAATATTAATAAACACTCAATATGCATTATTTTCCATAACTAGCCTAAACTAGCTATTTTCCAAAGCATACAAATTCAAAATTTCCAAAGTGTCACAGTATAATGAATGTATACATGTAAGCATCATAAACAAGTCACATTTTGGGTATTTGAATCATTCAATTATACTTAATAACATTTTAAGACCAATTACCACATTGATCATAATATAAGAATATGCATAAATTGAAACATTACATAGATATCATATTTCCACATTTGATCATATAAACATGCTTAAAAATGTTAGATAAGCATAATGGAACCCATAAACATCAACAAATAACATCACAAATTCACCATTCAAAATATGTCAATAAACTCAAAAAACATGCAAATGGTCAAATTTAAAATACCAATTTAAGTTTAAGAAATTTACCTGAAATTGTTAGAGTGATGTTTGGTGATGCAAATGATGCAAAAAGCCCTATGAATATCCCCTCAATTGACCTTCAATTGAAAGGATTAGGAGCTAAGATCCCTAACCTTCAATCTTCTAGAAACATTACATAGATCAATTACCACATTGATCATAATATAAGAATGGAAAATTTGCCAAATTGGTGTGAGGACCCGAATTTTTATTTTACTTACTTTTATTTTATTTTATTGGCTTATTTAATTATTTATTTATCCGTTTACTCCGGATAATTTATTTCATCCATTTTAAATCCATTTGCATGGAACAATGTCTCATTTTATGTTTTAAAACGTTTTGCTAGTAAATTTAATTTTTCTGCGGCTCGTTTAGCGAGAAATAGCGAATGCACGTTTTTCGGGGTAAAGTTCGGTCCGAGAGTGCATTAATCTTGGAGAATTAAGGATGATTAATAGTAGATTAAGAAAAGTTAACTGAGGGATTAGAGGTGAGTGAGTTAAATTAAGCTCAATTAGGAGCACTAATTGCTCACTATTCAATTGTTGACTTTTGGGAACAAAAACACCTTTATGTCAATCTTTCTTTCACACCATCAAATCACCCAATTACCACCCAAAACCGCCCACTTTTAAAATTCGGGTGATACCCTAGGGTTTGCCCTAGGGAGAGGTGGGGCATCACAATTGGTCCCTAATATTTTCACAAAAAACTTTTTTAGTCCCCCACATTTAAAATCAGCCAGAATCATCCCTAACATATAATTATGATCTATTTTGGTCATAATACTCGTATTTGCTCATTTTTCCAACTGAAAATAGCACGCCTCTCTCACGTGGGTATTTTTTTAAGGGCAAAATTGAAAAACATACTTCCTTACTTACCCTTCCCCTCCTCCCCGACCCCAATCATCACCACCATCATTATCAACACCGCCCACTTCTCCTTCCTTACCTTCTCCGTTCCTCTCTCCCCTTCCGTCTATGCCACCACCTCACCCCCTGCTGCCCCTCCTCCATCTGTAAACTTATCACGCCCTCCTCTCCCACAACCATCACCTTCCCCTCCCTTTGGCACAGCACCTCCCTCTCCAGCTCTTTCACTTTCTCCTTCTAGGCCAATTGTAGTCCTATCACCACCTACCTCAGTTTCTCCACCACCTCTCGCTATACAGTCACCGCTCACCAGCCTTCCCTCTCCTGTATTAGCTCCTCCACCATCACCTGCTTCTTCCCAGGCTCCATCCTTGTTAAATCCCTCTCCACTTTCGGTGGCGTCTCCTCCTGCCACCACAATAGCTCTTATTCTACCTTCTCCCCCTGCCTCCCGGAATAATGCATCCCAAGCTGATGCTCCAACTAGCTTAGCCTTACCAGCAATTGCCCCTGAGAAACCCACTGCAAGATTAACTACACCTGCTCTAAATATTATTGCAATCACAATATCCAGAAATGGTGCGGGCATGAAGGGCGGAGTTGTCATGACATTGGATTCGTGGGCTTTCTGGCAATTGGTCTTATGGTGCTTGGTGTCTGGTCGGCACGAAAGCAAAAGAAAAAGGGAGCCCTATTCAACATTGGGTACACAATGCCTTCTTCATATGCTTCCTCCCAAAATTTAGGGGGAAAATTAGGGTTTTTTGTGAGTGTAATTTTAGGGGGAAAGATGAAAAGCGATACTTTTGCTTTCAACCGAGAATGAATTGTGTTTTTCGGTTTTGCCTTTAAAAATATGCCCACGTGAGAGAGGCGTGCTATTTTTAGTCGGAGAAATGAGCAAATACGAGCATTAGAACCAAAATGGGTCATAATTTATATGTTAGGAACGATTCTGGCTGATTTTAAATGTTGGAGACTAAAAACGTTTTTTGTGAAAATATTAGGGACCAATTTGGCAAATTTCCCTATAAGAATATGCATAAATTGAAACATTACATAGACATCATATTTCCACATTTGATCATATAAACAAGCTTAAAAATGTTAAATAAGCATAATATCACAAATTCACCATTCAAAATATGTCAATAACCTCAAAAAACATGCAAATGGTCAAATTTAAAATGCCAATTTAAATTTAAGAAATTTACCTGAAATTGTTAGAGTGATGTTTGGTGATGCAAATGATGCAAAAAGCCCTATGAATATCCCGTCAATTGACCTTCAATTAAATGGATTAGGAGCTAAGATCCCTAACCTTCAATCTTCTAGAAACCGATTTTTGAAGAGTTTTTCTTGAATTCTAATTGGTTAAAATGACTCTATGAAGGTCAAGGGATGTTGAGATGATGATTTCTTGCAATGAAATGGTAAGAATGATGTTTTGGTGAAGTGTGTGTGAGAGGTAGTTGAAACGCGGGTGAGAGAGGTATGGAGAATGAATAGTATTGTTCATGTTTTGTGATTTAAGATTATTTGGGACAATACGAACATAGAAAATGCGAGTTGATATCTGCATTTTCTAGGGCGTGTTTTCTAAGAAAAACTCCCAAAATCTAATACGTAGGCATGGGAATACGTGGGTTGATACTCGCGTTTTCTATAGGCATATTCACTTTTTAGCTCAACAAAATAGGCAAAAAACACGAATTAGAATGCATGCTCAGCTGCATTTTAAGGATGCATTTTCTCCAGAAATTATGAAGAGGAACTAATATGTGATGACCCCACCTCCCTCTAGGGCATATCCTAAGGTTTAACGGACTGCTTGCCTAACTCTCGCCAGGACTCACTACAATAAATTTTCAAAATAACCTTTCAGGCTTCCAAATTAACATCAGAGTTTTACAATTCAACCAAAATTCAAGCTTAATTACAAACCCAAAGTGAGATGTAAGATACACCACCATAATCAATATACAATTTGTCTATCCAAAAGTACATGTGCAAGTGGATCAGTACATGCTAGTTTAAGTTTATCCGATTTGGACCCCAACTCCTATAAAGAAAACAAACTAATGAGATGAGCCTACGTCCAGTGAGGTTCCCAAACAAGTATCCAAGCAAAACATGAAATACCGCGGTTTGGAAGGCAGTATAGCACATTGGATAAAATAATAAACAGGTTCAATGCAACAATTCACCAGTCAAATCACGAAAATATTACATTTAAAAATTTCCAATAAACTGTCTCAAGGCATATGTTCATGATTCAAGAAACAAGCATTCAATCATTTAAAGGATACGAGCTCACTTAGAGCAATTTCATTCAGCATTGCTTCTTCTCCGCCCACCTCTTCCTTATAACCTTCAACATTTGAACAATCCCCTACTTTGGTCATTTCAATTCATTCATTTCATTTCATTCATTGGCCACTACTTCACCTGACTTCGTGGTAATACTCTAGTATACCGAAACACTGGCCCAAGGTTACCAACCTATCCAACCGAGTCCGCTTCTGGCTCGAGTCGGCTGGCAACAAAGGGCAAGAGCCCATGATATAGGCAACCCTAGGGGAAGACCCTCCTAGAACCTCCCAACCTTGTAATTATCAGAGTTGGATCTTTTCTCCCAACAGAAATTGAACTTGATTGTTCTCATGAACTCAAGACCTCTGACACACAAAGGTAATCAGCAACCTTAAGCAAATAAGGATGGATGAAGCGACACCACGATTAGGGAACAAGCTAATCGATAAAGTCTGATTTGAATCCTAAGCTATGAACTCAAGAATTCAAGAGTAAGTTCGATTAAGAACTTGAAGGAAAATTCCTCACGATTTCTGGTTGTAATAATCTATCCTTACTCATACAAGAGATACCTTTTTATAGGCTAAAACTAGGGCAAAATCCGGCCCACATAAACTTGGAAGAAATTCGGTCCACATAAAGAGCTTAAAGAGCCAGCTCTTTAAGGCTTTCCGATAAGGCCCAATAAGTAATAAAATACTCAACGCCTAACAACTACTAAACTAGACAGTCTTAAAACAACTACCAACTAAGCTAACAAGTATGAGATCATTCCTTCACTTCAAACGTACAAGTGAACAAAGTAACTTCATGGTCCATCAAATCTTCAAACCTAGCTTGCTCCTTGCTTGTATGGTGAATGATCAAGGCTCGTAAAGCTTCCTTCACCTTTTTGGTTCTTGATCTTGTCATCGGACCACCAATGTTGATCAAAGGGTCCCTGACCCAAGGTTGAAGTTGTTGCGCATCCGTATCCGCATCATTCCCTCCCTCCTCGAAAAGATTCGTCCTCGAATCTTCAAAGTCTGTATCAAAGTCAAAAGAGGATAGGTCAGACACATTAAAAGATGCGCTTATGCCATACTCACTTGGAAGTTCCAATTTGTATGCATTGTCGTTGATCCTCTCTAGTACACGAAAAGGTCCATCTCCTCTTGGATGTAACTTGGTCCGTCGAGATGCTGGAAACCTTTCCTTCCTCATGTGCACCCAGACCCAATCACCGGGTTCGAATACAACATGTTTTCTACCCTTATTCGCATGTTGTGCATATTGCGCATTTTTCTTCTCAATTTGAGCTCGAACTCTCTCATGCAAGGTCCGAACAGCCTCTGCCTTTTTGACACCATCTGCGCTTAAACACTCATCAATAGGAATAGGTGATAAATCTAGAGGGGTTAGCGGCTGAAACCCATAAACAATTTCAAAAGGAGAATGATTAGTAGTAGAATGAGTGGTTCGGTTATATGCAAACTCGGCAATAGGCAAACATTCTTCCCACTTTTTCAAGTTCTTTTGAACAATGGCTCGAAGTAAAGCACCAAGGGTTTGATTGGTTACCTCAGTCTGACCATCCGTTTGGGGATGACTAGAAGTAGAAAACAGCAACTTAGTTCCCAACTTTCCCCAAAGTGATTTCCAGAAATAGCTTAAGAATTTCACATCCCTATCACTTACAATAGTACGCGGTACTCCATGCAATCTAACCACATCATTGAAGAATAAATCAGTAACATGGCGCGCATCATTTGTTTTCCTACAATGGATAAAATGAGCCATTTTAGAAAATCTATCCACTACAACAAAGATACTATCCATACCTCTAGAAGATCTTGGTAAACCAAGCACAAAATCCATGGATAAGTCTGTCCAAGGAGCATGAGGTATGGGTAGAGGAGTATACAATCCATGAGGGTTACTCCTTGACTTTGCCTGCTTACACTTTAAACACTTATCACAAATGTTAGCAATGTCACGCCTCATTTTAGGCCAATAAAAATGTTCATGCAAAATGTCAAGAGTTTTATCAATACCGAAATGTCCCATCAACTCTCCACCATAGGCTTCTCTAACAAGTAATTCCCGAAGCAAACAATTGGGAATACATAGGCGATTTTCTTTGAACAAGAAACCTTCATGCCTATAGTACTTTTGAAATGCAGCATGTTCACAAGCTTGAAACACATTAGAAAAATCGTCATCATGTGCATACATGTTTTTAATGTGCTCAAAACCAAGTAGCTTAGTGCTCATGTTAGTGATCAAAGTATACCTCCTAGACAATGCATCCGCAACGACATTATCTTTCCCCTTCTTATACTTAATGATGTACGGAAAGGAATCAATAAATGCAATCCATTTCGCATGTCTTTTATGCAACTTTCCCTGACCCTTAAGGAATTTAATTGATTCATGATCAGTATGTATCACAAATTCCTTAGGCATAAGATAATGCTGCCACACTTCAAGAGCACACACAACAGCATACAATTCTTTATCATAAGTAGGGTAATTAAGAGCTCCCCCACTCAACTTTTCACTGAAATATGCCAAGGGTCTATTATTTTGATGTAAGACAGCCCCTATGCCGATCCCACTAGCATCACATTCAACTTCAAATGTCACATCAAAATTAGGCAAAGCAAGAATGGGTGCTGAAGTTAACAAATCCTTAAGCTTATTAAATGACTCTTCTTGCTCTTTTCCCCATTGAAACCACATTCTTTTTAATTGTCTCATTCAAAGGTGCTGCAATAGTACTAAAGTCTTTAACAAATCTCCTATAGAAACCTGCAAGACCATGAAAAGACCTTACTTGAGACACATTGGTTGGAGTCGGCCACTCTAAGATGGCTTTTACCTTGGCGGGATCAACACTTATGCCATTTGCACCAACAATATATCCAAGGAAATTAACTTCAGGAGTGCAGAAGACACATTTTTCCATGTTAGCAAACAACATATTTTCACGCAAGGCACTTAAAACAAGTCGCAAATGCTCAACATGTTCATCTAAAGACTTGCTAAAGATCAATATATTATCAAAATAAACAACAACAAACTTCCCAAGAAAATGCCTTAAAACATGGTTCATTAACCTCATGAAAGTACTTGGAGCGTTTGTTAAGCCGAAAGGCATCACAAGCCACTCATAAAGACCATACTTTGTTTTGAAAGCAGTTTTCCATTCGTCTCCTTCCTTTATCCTTATTTGATGATAACCAGATCTTAAGTCAATTTTAGTGAAAATGATTGCTCCATGCAATTCTTCTAACATATCATCTAACCTAGGAATAGGATGACGATACTTAACAGTAATTTTATTAATTGCACGACAATCTGTACACATTCTCCAAGTCCCTTCTTTCTTAGGCACTAAAATGACTGGAACTGCACAAGGACTAAGAGATTCACGTACCTGGTCCTTTTCAAGGAGGGAATCGACTTGCCTTGGGATTTCCTTTGTTTCCTCCGGAGTTGCTCTATAGGCTGGTCGATTTGGTAGAATTGATCCAGGAACAAAGTCGATTTGATGTTCAATACCTCGAATTGGAGGTAATCCTTTCGGTAGTTCCTCCGGAAACACATCCTTGAATTCCTCATCTCCAATTTTGCATCTCGTATGAAAAATGTTGGTCCGTTGGAGATCATCTTCTTGAGCTTGTGCATTTAGCACTCTCATAGTCACCATAGTTCGAGCTACGGGGTCCTCTTCTATTTCAACCAGGTCATCATCCTTCCCCTCTTCTTCAAGTGGTGGCATGTCCGCATATTCCTCCTCTCCTTCGTTGTGCCACATTCCCTCTTCATTCATGTACATGATGCTTCGGTTAGGGCATTGAGCCATGAGGTGGCCAATTCCCTTGTATTTGAAACATGCCTTTGGCTAGTTAGTAGACGTATTTGCCCTTGGAAGAGTCGGCCGCGGGGTTGGTTTAGAAGGAGTTGCACTCGGATGGAACGGTTGCTCCATTCGCCTGTTTTCCCTTTCTTTATTGCCTTGCCTCGGCCAAGCATTGGATGTTGGCAATTGATCTCTTCTCCAAGGTGTGGAAAAGGATGTAGTGGTTCGCCCACTAGGTGTCTTTATAGGTAAGGCTTGCTTTTCCACCTTCTCTGCATAAGACACCATTTGTTGTAGCTCAAAGTGGTCTTGAAGCTCAACCTTCTTCCTAATTTCAGGATTTAATCCATTAAGGAATCTTGCCATGGTTGCTTCCGAATCCTCTTGTATATTGGCCCTTATCATTGCTACCTCCATTTGTTTGTGGTACTCATCAACCGAACTGGACCCTTGGGTGAGTCCTTGGAGCCGATTGTACAAGTCCGTGGTGTAATGGAAGGGTACAAATAATTTCCTCATCACTTGCTTCATTTCAGCCCAGGTGTCAATTGGTTATTCCCTATTTCTCCTCCTTGTGGCACATACTTGCTCCCACCAAA
Source organism: Coffea eugenioides (assembly GCF_003713205.1). Taxonomy (NCBI): domain Eukaryota; kingdom Viridiplantae; phylum Streptophyta; class Magnoliopsida; order Gentianales; family Rubiaceae; genus Coffea; species Coffea eugenioides. The sequence goes on along the minus strand of NC_040043.1, from coordinate 17,826,054 downwards.
TGGATGCATAATCTTCAAATTCAATAGCCGCAAGTTTCACCTTTTTCTCTTCAGAGTAATTGTGGACTTCAAACACTTGCTCAACTCTCCTAACCCAATCTAAATAAGCTTCAGGATCATTTTTCCCATGAAAGGTAGGCATCTTAGTCTTGATGGAACCAAGATTGTCATCGGTTCTCCTAGGTCGGTCTCGGCCTTCCCTCGCTTCCCTGTGGCTTTTCCTTGATCGGAATGAGGTGTTAGAATGATACCCCTCATCATCCGCACCATGCTCAACACTCTGAGCACTTGAAGCCCTATTGGGAATATCTCCAGTACCTCGCATCTCAATGGCAGCCACCCTGTCGGATAGTTGTGTCACCACAAATTCAAGCCTCCCCGCTTATTTTTTGAGAGTTTGGAGCACCAATTTGAGTGACACGTCGGTCTCAGACGGCTCGGCCATGTTCCCCTCTTGAGACATATTGTCAAACCTGCAAAACAAATGTATCCTAGTCTACCTTGCAAAGCACTCGTGTATCACTCAAGAAAACACACTCACTCTCAATTTTCCTTCTCGAAGTTCTTAAAACAACTCCACTCTCAAAAATTCCAGAATTAATTACCCTATAAGTAATAAGACACAAAGCAGAATTTTTACGAATCCTAGAAAACAAAAACTCTACCTGAAGCTGGAACTTTTTTTTTTTTTTGAGCTATGGCTTTGCTGAGTTTCTGGTCAGTATTTTGGAGTATAAATGGTGCTTTTGGGGTGCTCAAATAATGTACGAACCAGTCCTCAAATTTCAGTCAAATCGGGTTGCAAAACTAGCTCAACCGATTTTAGAAACTCAAGAACTCCCAAGGCGGTTTGGGCTAAGGTGTTTGGTTTGGTTTTGAAAACGGAATTGGGTGTGTTTGGGGCTGGTTAGGTTGTTTGGGGTCTTTGGAATTCAATCAAGATTGGAACTCAAGAGTTGGAAACCAATCAAAATTAGGAAACTTAAGTTTTGGGAAATCAACCAAGATTTGGAGACTAATCAAGATTTGGGAACCCACCAAGAATTGGAAACTCACGATTTTTTTTGGAAACTTGATTTCCTTTGTATGAGAGCCAATTCCTTCTCTTCTTCCTTTTTTTTTTCTTTCATTTTTTTTCTTTTTTTTCGGCTCTTCAAGGAACACAAATTCAGATCACACCAACAAGTTCAAGAAAACGGATGAAAGGATATGCCAATTCCAAGAAAACCCTAGTTCTTGGTTTATTGTTCAAGAAATTTCAAAACAAGACTTGGTGGTCCAAGAACTTCAAGAATTTGTTCAAGAAACACAAGAATTTCCCCAAATTATGTTGCGGTGTCTAGGGT